>NW_017671923.1:3037-87770 GCF_001879085.1 Nicotiana attenuata | reverse complement strand
GGGGGGGGCGGAGAGAGATTGAGGAGGTAGAGGTCATTTTTTTTTTTGCTCAAACGGAGGATTTCATTGATAAGTTAAGTACGAGACTCACAGAGGTGATTGTTAGGGTTGCTACTACTAGTTACATAAAAAACTACATGTAACTAATTTTCTTAACGGATAATCCGTTAACCCGTTAAGAGAATATATATATATATATATATATATATATATATATATTACTGCTCTGGACAATTGTACGAAGTGCAAAGTGAATTGTACTGATTGCTTGGAAGTATCTAATCGGCCATTGAATCTCTTTGACGCGTGTATTCTCCTAAATCCAAATCCCTTCCCTACTGGAGTCCAATAATCAGTATTAAACTATTAACATTTACACTTTATACATTAGGTTCAATCATAACCAAGTTGTTTTTCTGTCTTTTAACAGTTTGTCATCTTTTTAAATAGTAAGAAATATGTTCAAATGATATTATTGATGTATTCTGTTGTGCATTACTCAATCCCTTACCATCCACTTGAATGTAGTATGAGAAGATAAAAGAAGTATTTGATATCCACTATTTGATTCTAGTAATATGGCCTCATGGTGTAGTTTAGTTGATATATATGTATGAGAAATATTGACTATATTGTTGTCTTGGGGATATACTCTCCTACACTGTGTTGAAGTATGTTAAGTTTCAATCAACTGAAACTAAACCGTTAACCACCCGATAACCATCCGATTATAGCTAAACCGACCGCCCGATACCTTATCGGGTGGCTAGCGGATTATACATTTAAAAATCGATAACCGATAAGCTAAACCATTAAGAGTAAATAACCGTCCAATCCATCCGATAAGCAGCCCTAGGAAAAATGGAAGAAGAAAGATATACAACAATAACAATATAACAATAACAAAATTAGTGTAATCTCATTAGAGAGTATGAGGAAGATAATGTATACGGATACCTTACCTTTACCTTACGAAGAAAAAGAAAGATATATGTAATTTTAAATGAAATCCAAATATACAAATATAGATCGATTCAGTTAAAGAAGAAAGTGACGAAGATGAACAACTAAAGAATATTAAGAAATAAAAATAAAATGGAAAATATTAACTTCAACTAAATTAGCCGTTAAAAAATCTAACGTGCCATCCCTTTTTATCTTTTTGTGCCATTCAAAACGTCATCACACAATTTTTTACCATTCATTTATCAAAAATTATAGTTAAGTGGTGACAGAAACACTCAATAGTTTAAGTATGAAATTTATAAAAATATAGTATTCCTAGTTTAGGGATTTATCTACCATTAAAAGGGCCACTTGCAAAGGCGGATCTAAGATTTTTAATATATGGGTGCACTACTAAAAAAACAAAAAAGTGTATCTAGTAGGATTTGATCCCTATACCTCTTGGATAGTACCTCAACATTCAACCAAGTGCACCATTCAACCTTTTAGGAGCATGGGTGCCAACAGTTAATATTATACCAATTTCAAAAATATGTACATAAAGTATCTAATTTTACGGATAGACCATGGGTTCACGTGCCCCATGATTTGTCACGACCCCGACCCCGGTCGTGATGGCGCCCAACACATTACTAGGCAAGCCTGACCAAAATAGCAATCTCAACCCATTTCTTATGAAATTCATTACCAGCTAACATAGTTTAAATATCAATTTAGCATAATAAAAGTCTGAAACAGTAAGTTAATTATGCGGAAGTCAAGATAATACCACTACATAGCCCACTGATACGGTGCCACAAGTCAAGAGCCTCTATTACAAGTTTGAACACCCTAATACAAAATATAGTCTAGGAATGCGGAAATAATAAGATAGAAGGAGAAATCGGGTCTGCGAACGTCATGCAGCTACCTCGATGACTCTGGTGAATGCTGAACATCGGGAAAGCTCTTACTCCACCTCTGGAACACCTGGATCTGCACACAAGGTGCAGGGAGTAATGTGAGTACTCCGACCCAGTGGGTAATAATTATAAATAATGGCTGAAAGCATTAAACACAAAAAAGGCATAAAGCAACTCTATATCAAAGCAGTAAATCAGTGAAGAATTCAATTGAAATCCCTTTAAAACAAGTAAAACAGTAATTTAATAGGTAAATAACAAGTAGGAATCCGCCCCTCGGCACAGTATAAATCACTCGGTACTCCTCCTCAGCACTCGACTCCTATATATCTCATAATAACAGAAATCAAAATAACCGTTGCGGCGTGCAGCCCGATCTGTACATCGTTGCGGCGTGCAGTCCGTTCCATATAGGTAGTCGACTGCGCTCACTGGGGGGTGCAGACTCCGGAGGGGCTCCTACGGCCCAAGCGCTATATCACTGCGGCGTGCAGCCCGATCCATAACATATATAGTATCCTCACTATTGGTTCTCAACCCCTCTCAATCATTAACCTCACAGCCTCTTGGGCACAATAATAGAAGATAGGGATCTCAGCCCACACATTCCTCTCATTTAGGAATAGAATGATAAAACCGGTTCAAATCGCTTAAAACAAATAAAAACATGACTGAGGATATGATTTTTATCAAGTAGAGTGAGGAAAATCAGTCAAAATGTCCCTAAGGGTTCTACAGGTCGGCACAAGGCCCCAAACATGGCAATTAGCCCAAATCATGATGATAACAGATAAGTGTCAGACAAAAAATGCGGTAAAATCATCAATCGGGACGGACCATGTCACAAACCCCAGTAGTAGTAGACCCCACGCTCATCATACCGCGCGTGTTTGACCTCAATATAGCACTACGATGTGCAATCCGGGTTTTCAAACCCTAAGGACATCATTTACAATCATTACTAACCTCGAACCGGCTACAGCTCTAGCTCGCGACGCCTTTGTCCCTCGAATCAGCCTCCACGCGCATCGAATCTAACCAAAACCAGAACGAATACGTCACAATATGCTAAGGGAACAAAACCCAAGCGAAAACAATCGAAAAATATCAAAAATCCCGAAATTAGCAAAACCCGAGCCCCGGGCCCACTTCTCGAAACTCAGAAATTTTCACATCGTTAAATTCCATATCTTCCCACGAGTTCATACATATCAAAAACACAAGAATCGGAGTTCAATTGGCCCCTCAAATCCTCAATTTAAGCCCTCTTAAACTCAAGCCCTAAACCTCCATTTTAGTCCATTAATTCCTTAATTTTTAGTCCTAATTCATGAATTATCACCATAGAATTGTATTTTAAGTCCAAAATCCTTACCTTATCGAAGTCACCTTGAAAGCTCTCTTCAAAATCGCCCAAAATCTCTAAGTCCGAAGTTAGAAATGAATAAACCCTTCAAAAATCGCAAGAAGAACCATATATACCTTCTGCCCAGACGAAACCGCATCTGCAGCCAAATAACCGCTTCTGCGGTCAAAGCTCCGCTTCTGCGAAAATTCATTAAAGGTCCAAAATCCGCATCTGCGGTCAAATGGTCGCATCTACGACTCCGCAGATGCGGTCCCCATACCACATCTGCGGTTCTTGACTTGCCCCTTTAAAACCGCATCTGCGCCTTCCATTCCGCATGCGAAAATACCAGAAGCAGCAGAAAATCTGCAATTGCACAAGTCCAAACTCTTCCCGTTAACCATCCGAAACCACCCCGAGGTCCCCCGGACCTCAACCAAAAGCACCAACACAACCCAATACCATATTCGAACTTGTTCAATTCATCAAAACACCCCAAACAATATCAAATCTACCAAATCACCTTGAATCCAAGCCTAAGTTTTCTAAAAGCTTCCGAAACACGCTTTTGATAAAAAACCCAACCAAACCACGTCCAAATGACCTGAAATTTTGCACATACATTCCAAATGACTTAATGAAGCTACTGAAACTCTCGGAATTCCATTCCGACCCCGGATCAAAATCTCACCTATCAACCGGAGATCGCCAAAATACTAACTTCGCCAATTCAAGCCAAATTCTACACCGGACCTCCAAAACCTATTCCGATCACAGTCCTATGTCACAAATCACCTCCCGAAGCTAATTGAATCATCGGAATTCACATCCGAGCCCTCTAACACATAAGTCAACATCCGATTGACTTTTTCAAACTAAACCTTCCTTAAAGAGAATAACTGTCTCATTTCTTACCAAATCCACCCAAACCAACTCGATCACATAAGGCACGGATAACGAAGCATAAAGAAGCAGAAAATAGGGAAAACGGAGCAGTAACTCATGAGACGACTGGCCGGGTCGTCACATCCTCCCCAACTTAAACAAACGTTCGTCCTCAAATGAGTCAAGAAACATACCTGAAGCCTCGAATAGGTGAGGATGTCTGCTCCGCATCTCCCGATCAGTCTCCCAGGTAGCCTCATCCACGGTCCGACCTCTCCACTGCACTTTCACTGAAGCTATATCCTTTGATATCAACTTTCGAACATGACGACCCAAAATAGCCACTAGCTCCACATCATAGGTCAAATCACCATCTAACTGAACCGTGCTGAAATCCAAAACATGAGACGGGTCCCCAACATACTTCCGGAGCATAGAAACATGGAATACCGGATGCACGCTCGACAAGCTGGGTGGCAAAGCAAGCATATAATCCACCTCCCCAATCCTCCGAAGTACCTCAAAAGGCCTAATGTACCGCGGACTCAACTTCCCTTTCTTTCTAAATCTCATAACACCCTTCATGGGTGAAACCTTCAGCAAGACCTTCTCACCAACCATATAGGATACATCTCGAACCTTCCGGTCCGCATAACTCTTCTGACGCGACTGCGCTATACGAAGCCTCTCCTGAATCACCTTCACCTTCTCTAAGGCAGCTTGAACCAGCTCTGGCCAGGCTCGAACCAACCAACTGGAGATCTACACCGCCTCCCATATAAAGCCTCATACGGTGCCATCTAAATGCTGGACTGATAGTTGTTGTTGTAGGCAAACTCTGCAAGCGGTAGAAACTCACCCCAAGACCCTCCGAAATCAATAACACAAGCACGCAACATGTCCTCCAATATCTGAATGGTACGCTCGGACTGCCCGTCCGTCTGAGGATGAAACGCTGTGCTCAACTCCACCTGAGTACCCAACTCTCGTTGAAAAGACTTCCAAAACTGGGAAGTAAACTGAGTGCCTCTATCTGAGATGATGGAAACTGGAACACCATGCAACCGAACAATCTCTCGAATATCCCTGCCAGCCGCTCTGAAGAATAGGTAGTACACACCGGAATGAAGTGCGCGGACATGGTCAGCCAATCCACAATCACCCAAATAGCATCGAACTTCTTCAAAGTCCGAGGAAGACCACTCACAAAATCCATAGTGACTCTCTCCCATTTCCACTCGGGAATAACCATCTGCTGAAGCAAGCCACCCGGTCTTTGATGCTCATATTTTACCAGTTGACAGTTGAGACACCGAGCTACAAATCCTACAATATCTTTCTTCATTCTTCTCCACCAATAATGCTGTCTCAAATCCTGATACACCTTCGCGGCACCCGGATGAATGGAATACCGCGAGTTGTGGGCCTCCTCCAGAATCAACTCTCTAAGCCCATCCACATTGGGCACACAAATCCGGCCCTGCATCCTCAACACCCCATCATAACCGATTGTCACATCTCTAGCATTATCATGCTGAACTTTATCTCTAAGGACAAGCAAATGCGGATCATCATACTGGCGCTCTCTGATGCGATCATATAAAGAAGACCGAGAAACCACACAAGCCAATACCCGACTGGGCTCTGAAATATCTAACCGCACAAACCGATTGGCCAAGGCCTGGACATCAACTGCAAGGGGTCTCTCCCCAACTGGAATGTACGCCAAACTCTCCATACTCACTGCCTTTCGGCTCAAAGCATCGGCCACTACATTGGCCTTTCTCGGATGATACAATATGGTGATATCATAATCCTTAAGCAACTCTAACCATCTCCGCTGCCTCAAATTAAGATCCTTTTGCTTGAACAAATGCTGAAGACTGCGATGATCGGTGAATACCTCACAAGATACGCCGTACAAGTAATGCCTCCAAATCTTTAATACATGAACTATGACAGCCAACTCCAAATAATGAACATGGTAGTTCTTCTCATGGGGCTTCAACTGACGAGAAGAATAAGCAATAACTCTACCCTACTGCATCAATACACAACCAATCCCGACTCTCGAAACATCACAATACACGGTATAAGAACCTGAAGCTAATGGCAAAACCAATATTGGAGCTGTGGTCAAAGCCGTCTTGAGCTTCTGAAAGCCCTCCTTACACTCGTCCGACCATACGAATGGAGCACCCTTCTGAGTCAACTTGGTCAAGGGCGATGCAATAGATGAAAATCCCTGAACAAACCGGCGATAATAACCCGCCAAACCAAGGAAGCTACGAATCTCTGTGGCCGAGGACGGTCTAGGCCAATTCTGAACCGCCTCTATCTTCTTCGGATCAACTTTAATACCCTCGCTGGACACCACGTTCCCCAAGAAAGCCACTGAACTGAGCAAGAACTCACATTCGAAGAACTTTGCATAAAGCTTCTCCTTTCTCAATCTCTGCAATACAACTCTTAAATGCTCTGCGTGCTCCTCCTGACTGCGCGAGTACACCAGAATATCATCAATGAATACTATAACAAACGAATCCAGATAAGGCCGAAATACACTGTTCATCAAATGCATGAACGTTGTTGGGGCATTGGTCAGCCCGAAAGACATAACAAGAAACTCATAATGACCATATCTAGTCCCGAAAGCAGTCTTGAGAATATTGAATCCCTGATCTTCAACTGGTGATAACCCGAACGAAGATCAATCTTGGAGAACACCTTCGCTCCTTGAAGCTGGTCGAATAAATCATCAATGCGAGGCAGCGGATACTTGTTCTTCACTGTTACTTTGTTCAATTGCCTATAATCAATGCACATTCTCATCGTGCCATCCTTCTTTTTCACAAACAGAACCGGCGCACCCCAAGGTGACACACTAGGCCAAATGAATCCCTTATCTAGGAGCTCCTGAAGCTGCTCCTTCAATTCTTTTAACTCCGCTGGTGCCATACGATACGGCGGAATAGAGATAGGCTGAGTTCCCGACACCAGGTCAATACCAAAATCAATATCCCTGTCCGGTGGCATGCCCGACAGGTCTGCAGGAAACACATCGAGAAAATCCTGCACAACTGGGACAGAATCAATACTAGGAGTCTCAGCTCTGACATCCCTCACAAACGCCAAATATGAAAGGCAACCCTTCCCAACCATACACCGGGCCTTCAAGAAAGAAATAACTCTGCTAGGAACGTAATCAGTCACGCCACGCCACTCGATCTGCGGCACACCCGGCATAGCCAAAGTGACTGTCTTAGCATGACAGTCTAGAATAGCACGACACGGAGATAACCAATCCATGCCCAAAATAACATCAAAATCTACCATGCTCAATAGCAATAGATCCACTCGAGGCTCCAGACCCCCAATAGTCACAACACATGACCGGTACACACGGTCCACAACAACAGTATCGCCCACCGGGGTAGATACATGAACAGGTAAAGCAAGAAACTCCCGGGGCGTACCCAAATAATGAGCAAAGTACGAGGACACATAAGAATAGGTGGAACCGGGATCAAATAATATAGAGGCATCTCTGTGGCAGACTGAAACAATACCTGTAATGACAGCATCTGAAGCAATAGCATCTGGCCTGCTTGGAATAGCATAGAAACGAGCCTGGCCACTGCCTAATCGACCTCCCCCTCTGGGGCGACCCCTGGCTGCCTGACCTCCACCCCTAGCTGGCTCGGCGGGTGGTGAAGTAACTGGAGCAGAAGTTGAGGGCTGACCCCTCTGCTGAAACTGACCATCACGAAGTCGAGGGCACTACCTCCTCATATGCCCAAACTCTCCGACTCATAACAACTCCCCCGGTGCTGGAGATGGGGACTGAAGGGAAACCCTGGCACCGGAATGACCAGTAGAAGGACCTGGCATGGAAGAGCCCTGGACTGATGGAGCACGAGATGAACTCTGAGCTGGGAGGGCGCTGAGTGATGATTGGCTCTGCTGAGACCCATGATAACCACGACCTGAAGATGCCCCACGATACTCTGGACGGGCCGACTGAGCAGTCCTGAAAGAACGACCTCTACCATGCTGGAACTGGCCCCTCGAAGGAGCACCACTGTAACTGCCAAAACCTCGAGGCCTCTTGGCCTCCCTCTCCTCTCGATCCTGACGGCGAACCGTCTCAATCTCACGAGCGATATCAACCACCTCCTCAAACGTAGTACCCAATACTCTCTCTCTAGTCATCAGAATACAGAGATGATAATTAAGGCCATCAACAAATCTCCTGATCCTCTTACGATCTGTCGGAACCATCCAAACGGCATGACGAGCCAACTTTGAAAACCTCAACTCATACTGTGACACAGTCATATCCCCCTGTCACAACCACTCGAACTGTCTACGCAGCTCCTCTCTGCGGGACTACGGTACATACTTTTCCAAGAAGAGAGTGGAGAACTCCTGCCAAGTAAGGGGCGCTGCACCAACCGACCTATGCCTCTCATATGCCTCCCACCAAGTGAAGGCAGTCCTAGTAAACTGAAAGGTGGTAAATGCCACACCACTAGTCTCGAGAATCCCTGCTATACGGAGCATCCGCTGACACTTGTCAAGAAAACCCTAGGCATCCTCGCCCTCAGCACCACTGAATGACGGAGGCTGGAGCCTACCAAACCTCTCAAGACGACGCTGCTCATCATCCGGTATGACTGGTACCATAAACTCCTGAGCTGGTGCAACCGGCTGGGCTGGAGGTGCCCCAGCGTCTGTAGACCCTGCACTACCTGCTCAGGTGTGCGAGCAGCGGGGGTCTGATTGCCTCCCCCGGCTTATGAAGTAGCTGCTGCTGTAGTGACTGAAATTGCCTGAGCCAGGCCAGTGCAAACTGATAAAATCTGTGCTAAGGCCTCCTGAAGACCCGGAATCACGATGGGCACAGTTGGTGCCTGAACCGGTGCTGCTGGGGCATCTATAGCTGGAGCCTGATCCTGAGCTGGGGCAGCTGGTGGATCAACAGGTGCTGCCCTCGCTGCTTTGCCACGACCACGACCGCATCCACGGCCTCTGGTGGCCTCAGTAGGTGGTACTGGTGGTCGTCCACCTCGTCCGGTAGCGCGAGTCCTCTCCATCTGCGAGATAATAGAATAACAGAAGTTTAGCACTCAGATCAACAAGTCGCACGACAAGAATTTTAAGAATATGAAGTTTTTTCCTAAAGGTTCTGCAGCCTCTCGAGGATAAATACAGACGTCTCCGTACCGATCCGCGAGACTCTACTAAACCGGCTCATGACTCACGAGACTTATGTAACCTAGGCTCTGATACCAACTTGTCATGACCCCAATCCTGGTCGTGATGGCGCCCAACACATTGCTAGGCAAGCCTGGCCAAAATAGCAATCTCAACCCATTTCTTATGAAATTCATTACCAGCTAACATAGTTTAAATATCAATTTAGCATAATAAAAGTCTGAAACAGTAAGTTAATTATGCGGAAGTCAAGATAATACCACTACATAGCCCACCGATCCGGTGCCACAAGTCAAGAGCCTCTATTACAAGTCTGAACACCCTAATACAGAAATAGTCTAGGAATGCGGAAAATAATAAGATAGAAGGAGAAATCGGGTCTGCGAACGTCATGCAGCTACCTCGATGATCCGGTGAATGCTAAACTGCGGGAAAGCTCTCACTCCGCCTCTAGAACACCTGGATCTGCACACAAGGTGCAGGGAGTAATGTGAGTACTCCGACCCAGTGGGTAATAATTATAAATAATGGCTGAAAGCATGAAACACAAAAAGGGCATAAAGCAATTCTATATCAAAGCTGTAAAATCACTTAAAGCAGTAAATCAGTGAAGAATTCAATTGAAATCCCTTTAAAACAAGTAAAACAATAATTTAGCAGGTAAATAACAAGTAGGAATCCGCCCCTCGGCATAATATAAATCACTCGGTACTCCTCCTCAGCACTCGACTCGTATATCTCTCATAATAACAGAAATCAAAATAACCGCTGTGGCGTGCAGCCCGATCCGTACATCGCTGCGGCGTGCAGCCCGATCCATATAGGTAGTCGACTGCGCTCACTGGGGGTGTGCAGACTCCAGAGGGGTTCCTACGGCCCAAGCGCTATATCACTGCAGCGTGCAGCCCGATCCATAACATATATAGTATCCTCACTATTGGTTCTCAACCCCTCTCAGTCATTAACCTCACAGCCTCTTGGGCACAATAATAGAAGATAGGGATCTCAGCCCACACATTCCTCTCATTTAGGAATAGAATGATAAAAATGGTTCAAATCGTTTAAAACAAATAAAAACATGACTGAGGATATGATTTTTATCAAGTAGAGTGAGGAAAATCAGTCAAAATGCCCCTAAGGGTTCTACGGATCGGCACAAGGCCCCAAACATGGCAATTAGCCCAAATCATGATGATAACAAATGAGTTTCAGTCAAAAAACGCGGTAAAATCATCAATCGGGACGGACCAGGTCACAGACCCCAGTAGTAGTAGACCCCACGCTCATCACAACGCGCGTGTCTCACCTCAATATAGCACTACGATGTTCAATCCGGGTTTTCAAACCCTGAGGACATCATTTACAATCATTACTCACCTCGAACTGGCTACAACTCTAGCTCGCGACGCCTCTGTCCCTTGAATCGGCCTCCACGCGCATCGAATCTAACCAAAACCAGAACGAATGCGTCACAATATGCTAAGGGAACAAAACCCAAGCGAAAACAATCGAAAAATATCAAAAATCCCGAAATTAGCAAAACCCAAGCCCCGGGCCCACTTCTCGGAACTCAGAAATTTTCACATCATTAAATTCCATATTTTCCCACGAGTTCATACATATCAAAAACACAAGAATCGGTGTTCAATTGGCCCCTCAAATCCTCAATTTAAGCCCTCTTAAACTCAAGCCCTAAACCTCCATTTTAGTCCATTAATTCCTTAATTTTCAGTCCTAATTCATGAATTATCACCATAGAATTGTATTTTAAGTCCAAAATCCTTACCTTATCGAAGTCCCCTTGAAAGCTCTCTTCAAAATCGCCCAAAATCTCTAAGTCCGAAGTTAGAAATGAATAAACCCTTCAAAAATCGCAAGAAGAACCATATATACTTTCTGCCCAGACGAAACCGCATCTGCGGCCAAATAACCGCTTCTGCGGTCAAAGCTCCGCTTCTGCGGAAATTCATTAAAGGTCCAAAATTAGCATCTGCAGTCAAATGGTCGCATCTGCGACTCCGCAGATGCGGTCCCCATACCACATCTGCGGTTCCTGACTTGCCCCCTTAAAACTGCATCTGCGTCTTCCATTCCGCATGCGAAAATACCAGAAGCAGCATAAAATCTGCAATTGCACAAGTCCAAACTCTTCCAGTTAACCATCCGAAACCACCCCGAGGCTCCCTGGACCTCAACCAAAAGCACTAACACAACCCAATACCTTATTCGAACTTGTTCCAATCATCAAAACACCCCAAACAACATCAAATCCACCAAATCACCTCGAATCCAAGCCTAAGTTTTCTAAAAGCTTCCGAAACACGCTTTTGATCAAAAACCCAACCAAACCACGTCCAAATGACCTGAAATTTTGCACACATATTCCAAATGACTTAACGAAGCTACTGAAACTTCCATTCCGACCCCCGGATCAAAATCACACCTACCAACCGGAGATCGCCAAAATACTAACTTCGCCAATTCAAGCCAAATTCTACACCGGACCTCCAAAACCTATTCCGATCACACTCCTTAGTCACAAATCACCTCCCGAAGCTAACTGAATCATCGGAATTCACATCCGAGCCCTCTAACACATAAGTCAACATCCGGTTGACTTTTCCAAACTAAGCCTTCCTTAAAGAGACTAAGTGTCTTATTTCTTACCAAATCCACCCCAAACTAACTCGATCACATAAGGCACGGATAACGAAGCATAAAGAAGTAGAAAATGAGGGAAATAGAGCGGTAACTCATGAGACGACTGGCCGGATCGTCACATGATTAAGCTTATAAATCCGCCCTGGGTCTCTTGGTTGGAAAACAAATTATCACGGGATTAGTTATTTCGATTGTTATCCCACTCTCCCGTAGAGATAAAAATAACACTACGATCTAATAGGATCAAACAAGCCCGATCATAAGTTAATTTAATTAATATTTTTTAATATTGACCGTGCATTGTGCGGGTACGACTATTAGTTTATTTATTAAAAATTGTAGTTAAGGGGTAATAGAAACACTCAATAGTTTAAGTATGAAATTTATAAAAATATAATACTCCTAGTTTAGGGATTTATCTACCATTAAGGAGGTCACTTGCAGAGGCGGATCTAGGATTTTTAATACATGGGTGCATTACTAAAAAAAGAGAAAAAAATATATCTAGTGGGATTTGATTCATATACCTCTTAGATAGTAACTCAACATTCAACCAAGTGCACCATTCAACCTTTTAGGAGCATGAGTGCCAACAGTTAATATTATACCAATTTCAGAAAATATGTACATAAGATATTTAATTTTACGGAGAGACCATGGGTTCACGAGCCCCATGATTAAGCCTATAAATCCGCCCGGGTCGCTTGGTTGGAAAACAAGTTATCACGGGATTAGTTATTTCGATTGTTATCCCACTCTTTCGTAGAGATAAAAATAACACTATAATTATATCATATTTTTATCCCAACTAAACGAAGATAAACTCATTTTAAATTTTAATCCCAAAATTACTTATACATTGTTCCTTATACCAAACCACCCTTTACTCTTAATAATATGATTAACATCTATACTAATTCTTACTAACAAAGCATGTCATTTTATCGTGAAGCAAGTTAGAGAATAATCCTACACTCCTGTCTGAAAAATCATTTCTCTCCTACTCTCGAAACAAACCAAGTGACTCCACGCGCACCAAAATTCTTGGAAAGAAAATCAAGACTCGAATTCTGATTGGTACGGGATATCACGCTCCATTAGAAGCGGTCAGGAAATATTCTTGTAAGACAAAAACCGAGCTGTTATTTTATTATTTACAACCACTGACGTTTCAGAATTTTATATCCACACTCACTTGTAACTTTACTCTCTCTCTCTCTCTACAAAACTCCTTAGGGTTTTGATTTTTCTTCAACAATTTTTCACAGGTCTTGACCAAATAACAAGATAGATTGGTGGGGTTTTTTGATTGTACAACTGCTGGGAGTCTAATTTTTGAGCACAAGGAAGAAATGGAACAAAAATCCTAGCTTTCCCCTGACTATGGTTTGGCAAATTGCTGCAAAAACCCTAGTTCTTGGAAGATGAATTCTGAGTGGGAATGCCACAGTTTCCTCCTTCTTAGTTTGAGAGGCTTCTGCTGAGGTCTGTAAAGCCTTCAACTTTGTTTCTTGATTTTAGCTGAATAGAGAATGCATGAACTGGCTTATTTGACATTTGTTGGTGCTCTTTTTTTGTGTGGAAAACATCAGATTTTTTAGTGGATTATTTGATTTTTTGCTTGTTTTATTGTGAATTTGTTGGATGCAGTTGACAGAGCAAGGGCGGGTAAAGGAGGAAAATGGAAGGAAATGAGCATGAATTGATACTGGCATGTGTGATTTCAGGGACCCTTTTCTCTGTGCTGGGTTCTGCTTCTTTTGCTATACTTTGGGCAGTTAATTGGCGGCCATGGCGGATTTATAGGTAACTTATTTTCCAAAATTTTCAGTTGTCATATTTTTTTCTTGTTTCTTTTTTCATATGCTATATAGTAAGCATCAACTATCTTGATGCTGTATCCTGGCGCTCGTTGAATTTTTCTTCTTGCTTGTTTTAAATGTGGCTCAAATGTGAATAATGAAGGTCACCGGGGAAATTTATCCATACGGGCCCTTTTTTGAGAATTCATCGATATGGTTCTTAGTGCCGCAGAAAATTATATTTCTAATTTTAATGGGTGCTTTACAGCTAAAATTGCAGCACCTGGAGAGGACCTGTGAGGAGGAATAATAATGCTTAGAACCTAAAAGAACAGGGAAAAATAATTAGAACACACATACAATATTTTTGTGAACAGACGAAAGTAGGTAACAAAAGAGTGTGTACTTGGAAAGGGAGTGATCTTGCTAAGTGGAAGATGCATTTTATAGTTTCTTGTTTCTAGATGTCAGATACAACCGAAGACTCGCTTTCGCTACGACTCCGGTGGGTTCCCTTAACCAAGCCACTGCCTATGAGTCGCCAACTCATTCTTCAGCAGGCACGCGGTCGGTCAGAGCCCTGGCTCCTCCCCTCCCACTGCTTGGGAGCTTACGGTTTCATGTTCTATTTCACTCAGCTTTTGACAATAAATCCAATGAATACTTGCACTGAGTTCCAAAACTCTTTGCGACCTCATCACTTTAATACCCAGTAAAGTCCCACTAAGTGGGGTCTGGGGAGGGTAGTGTGTACGCAGACCTTACCCCTACCCCGATAGGGCTAGATGTCAGATAAAGAATATTTATTTTATAACTGTAGTTTCTGGACTAGCTTGCAAGCATCTTGATTAATTCACGGGGCAGTCCATCTAGTCCATAATACAGGTTATTAAGGTAATTCTGCACATCTAGGATAGAATTTGGAACCTGAAGTCTCCAAGTTTTTACTCCCGTTTCTCAGGCATCAGGCAATCCCTCTGGGATAATAATATAGTGATTTGAGATGAATAAATGTCTTGTATCTGCTGCTTTTTGAACCTTGGCATTTGTTCAACATGCCGCCCTACAATTTTTTCGATGTAGTAGACACTTTCTATATCTCCCTTTTTGTTTTGTTTCTAAATCTATCTCTTGTCAGTCTTAAAGTCCCTAATATGTATCCATTTGTGCACTGGAAAAGTTGAAGTTCAGGCTACTTCAACTTTATATTATACTCCACATTAGCAGTGTACTATCAAAATAGGCTTCCCATGCTGTCCCCTAATTATTTTGAGAAATGCCAAACCACAAGATCGTTTCATCTCATGCGACACTTGTTGGGTACTTGGGTTTGCAACCTCATAGGTTAGTATGAGTTATGTATGCTGAGTGATTTAGGTTAATTAGTGATCATTGCAAAATAACTTTGTTGTAAGGTAGCAGTCTGTTGTCTGAATGGAAGTGTCAAATGTATTGCTAGAAAAACTCTAAAAGACGTCCCACATAGGTAGATAATCCATTCAATTCAGAGGAAAATCCTTCTAATTTATGGTCTTATATTTTAACTGGTTAACGAAATTAGCCTGGGGTCTTACCCGTCAAAAGGAATATATGTATACATTTGCTGTATGTATAGTTCTGTAGGACGTCTGTGGCCATTTACTTTTTTGGTTTAGTATCTCTGTCATTTTTATACTCTGGTTTACATGGGATGTGACCTCCAATGATGCTGTCTAATAACAGTACTACATATTAAAGGCTTCAAAAGAGGGATATACTGGTTTAACCGCAGCAATTGGCGTTTTTTTATTGGTCTTTGGTACCTTATCTATGAGTAATGATAATGTGTATTCACCCCATTATGCTGTCCAACCGTATTTGTTTATTTATTGTTTGATTTGATATATCTTTCTAGCTACATGTTTACCATACAATATAGTTTATGTATTTATTCAGATATATCAATGTTTTGCTTTTTGTGGATGGAAAAGTGTTCTCCTTTGTGGTTAATCTCTTCTTGTTTTTTGCCTTTCAGCTGGATCTTTGCCCGAAAATGGCCGGGATTTTTAGAAGGACCCCAGCTTGGTATCTTATGCAATTTCTTATCGCTGTCTGCATGGATAATTGTGATCTCTCCGGTTGTGGTGCTTGTTACATGGGGATGCTGGTTAATGTTGATATTGGGGCGAGATATAGTTGGTCTAGCTGTAATAATGGCTGGAACTTCGCTGCTTCTGGCATTCTACTCAATAATGCTTTGGTGGAGAACACAATGGCAAAGTTCAAGTATGTATTACTTCTTCTCCTATACATGCGTGGAGAATAACCTATTTGTCTGTGAGGAGGAAATATGTATGCACTCAATCGTGATGGTTAAACACACACACTTTCATACGCACACTCTGACACACATACATTTACATAATATTTTGGTATTATTATCATCCTATGTTTAAGCTTAAGAAATGTTGATGTTCATTGGCTGTGAGAAATAAATGCACGAGTAATATTGTTGAGATGCGTTACTACAGCTGCCTTACAGTGAGCGCTATTTATACCTATATTTTACATAGTATTTTTTTATAAGGTAAATTGTATTAATCAAAAGGGAGAGAACTCCCGTATACAAGAAGTATACCAAAAAGTAGAGAATTTACATCAGAACATGATTCTCTACAAAAGACGCCCAATCTTCTATACAAATGGGGGCTATATGAGTGCACCAAAAAGCGATCAAAGATAAAAGACTATTCTTAAGATGTGAAAAAGGGAACTCTATCCCCTCAAAAACTCTCCTATTTCTCTCTCCCCCAAACTATCCACATGAGATTTTACACAGTATATAAAATGCATTTGCCAATGTGGGATACTAAGTAACTATATACATGAACTAACACTCCCCTCAATCCTGTGCATATAAGTCATATGTGCGAGCTTGTTACAATATAACTAATATGAGGACCAGTGAGGGAGTTGATGAAAATATCTGCAAGTTAATCATTTGACTTCACAAAATTTGTAACAATATTTCTTGAGTGTTTTTTTTCTCCGACGAAGTGATAGTTAATCTCAATATGTTTAGTCCTCTTATGAAACACCAGAATCCAAATTTGATTCAATGTGAAGGGCCACTTCATTATCGCGCACAAGTTCCATCTGACTAATTTGTCCTAATTTTTCCCAATTGTTAGTTAAATTTTTTACCTTATAAACAAGTTCCATTTGACTAATTTGTCCAAATTTCAATTCTCGGAGCAATTGTTTGTTCCAAATTGGCTCACAAGTTGCTATGGCCATTGCTCAATATTCTGCTTCTATAGTAGATCGAGCAACCATGCTCTATTTGTTGCTCTTCCAAGATGCTAGATTACCTCCTACTAAAACGTAATATCCAGAGGTAGAACACGTCTTTTTACGTCTTTCAGGAAGGCGATCTTGCCAAATAAATATTCCTGCCCAATAAATATTGGTGTATCCAACAATTTGCTCATGGCTTATATCCTCGTTATATCCAGAGGTAGAACACGTCTTTTTACGTCTTTCAGGAAGGTGATCTTGCCAAATAAATATTCTTGCCCAATAAATATTGGTGTATCCAACAATTTGCTCATGGCTTATATCCTTGAACGGTAGTCCTTTGCTTTAGGCAAACTTTATATATCAAAGAATGCATACAAATGCATCCCAATGACTGTCATAGGGGTGTCCACAAACAGACTTAGATAGGAAATAAAATTGTCAGGTCTAGTCATTGTGAGTACTAACCAACCTCTTATATCTTTCAAGATTGCTAAGAGGCTCCCTTTGTCATGGCAAATGTTTAGCATTCAGATCCATACAAGTGTCAATGGGTCTACAAACCGTCATTCCTGTCTCTTCAAGAATGTCTAAGGCATACTTTTGTTGTGAAATAATAATACTTGATCTAGACTAGGCGATCTCGATACTTAGAAAATACTTCTATCTTCCTAGATCTATAGATTGGAAGTGTTGAAAAACATGTTGCTTCAAATTAGTGATACCATCGTGATCATTACCTGTGATGGTGATATCGTCAACTTAAATCACCAAATAAATAGATTTGAAGTAGAATGTCGATAAAATACAGAGTAATCAACTACACTATGAGGCATTCCAAACTCCTGCATATTGTGTTGAACTTAACAAATCACGTTCCAGGAGATCAACGAAACAAGAGAAATAATCAAAAATTGATCTAGATGCAATGTACCTGATCTGAAACGTGGTGTTCTGAATTTCCTGGAAAAAGGATGGGTAGGTTGAAATCACAAGACGAGCCACAAGAACTAAGAATTTGCTTTGGAAGTCGCCATAACTTTCTTCACGTGCGCGGGGTGTGGGCTTATGCGCCATTTGAGGTCTGACCTAAGTTGCTCGGACACGGCAATTTGGGCGCCGTACCCGTGTCGACACGACACTGACACGGGTAAGGGTGTGGGATCTGTGTCGGATCCGGTCAGACAAGATCGGGTGCGTTGACCAAACAGAGAAGGAAAAGGTTTTATACTGAAAAAAAAAAACAGAGACATGGAAAAGGTTTTGTTGGGGAAGAAGACTAAGGTAAGAAGAAAAGGCGAGTGCAGATAGACGAAGAAGACAGAGACAAATTAGGATATGCTTTCTTTTTGAAAAGTGATATGCTTTCTTGAAGAGTGATATGCTTTCTAGCTGTCATGATCGTGTGCAAACCTTTTTGTCTCGGGCCCACCACTATCTAACTTTTTATATTTGATTTACTCTTATTTATACATTTCAATCGACCATAAAAGGATAAGTTTTTCCTTATCCCAAAAAATTATACGTGGGGGTTGCTTTGAAATCTTTAAGCTTTTGATTCTTTTGACTATGTAAAATAAGAAAACAGTAGCAAAAACACAAATAAACAAGAAATCCACATTTAACAAGTTATAGCTTATAGGTAAGTACTCCACATAATTTAGAGATATATTTATTTTTATTTTTGAATTATTTTTAGCCGGATCCCCGCACCCGTGTCGGTTCTAGGATCCGTATCCCCGAATCTTAAAATTTTCATCTTGAAGGATCCGACCTCTAGATCCGCACCCGTGTCGGACACCCGTACCCGTGTCAGAGCAACTTAGGGTCTGACTGGTACCGGCGTGTGGGAGCGCATGGGAGATCACTTGCTGGAGGGGTTTACTGTGTTTTGCTCGACGAGGGTGGGGACACCTATGGTGGTGTTGGTTTGCGCGTAACACTAAGGGATACATAGTGATGCAAAATAGAAAGTTGTCAGATTGAGTTTACTTTCTCGTATGTTCTCATGAATGCTGTAATACCATGTGAGAGATAAAGGTACGGGAAAAAATATTATTGAGATGCATTGCTACTGTTATCTTACATTGTTGAAGATAGTTATTTTTGTTTTTAACTATTTCGTGAGAAGTCAACATAAATTAGTTAACATTGGGGAATATGCAACTGATTTTGGTCTGTAGGTCAATTTCATTGTCTGTGATCTTGTACACTTGAATATACTCAAATTTGAGCAGATCAGTGATATCAAGATTCATCAGCACATTACCAAGACTTATTGAGGTTTGGTTGCTATATAATGAAATAATTGAAATTGGTACAATATCGTCTTGGTGGAAAGAGCATTCTATTGATAAGTTGACATTGGGCATTAGTCGGAAGAGCATTCTCTATAGATTCTCTACTTTTTGATATAATATACTACTTGTGTAGGGGGAATTTCCTGTCATAATAAAACTTACCTTATAAAAGACTATGATATTGGACCTTCGACCCAATTTAATTAGAGGTTGAGCCATGATTTGAAGCTTATATGTTCGGGATTCTAGGCCTTTAAATAAGTGGGGTACTAAATTGACAATTTATACATAGTCAATTGATTTTTTAAGACTAATACATAGTTTGAAACAAAGTTATGGGGTTCAGCTGAACTCGTAACTCAAAGGCTAGCTCCGCTCCTGAATTTAATTTAAGCTAATAACTTGATGTATAGAGTTTTTCTTATAAATCATACTGCACGTGCCAAACATCATTGAGGTAGTTTAGTTTTGACCGCTATGGTTGATAAGATTATGTACAATTTAATCACCAAGGGTGTGGCGTAGTGGTTGATAGTTGATGATGTTGGAACGAACACCATGAAAGACCAGGATTCGAATCCAAATCAGTGTTACTAAAGGCGAAAAGCGCAAAAAAACTCTAAAGTCTATTGGAGCCTTAAGCGCAAAGCGTAAAAAAAACGTGGGCTTTTATGTGAAAAGGCGCTAATAGAGAAAAACTACAAATATATATATATATATATATATATATATATATATATATATATATATATATGTGTGTGTGTGTGTGTGTGTGTGTGTGTGTGTGTGTGTGTCCAAGATTTACATCTATAAGCATGAATACCAAATATATGGATAAAGAAATTAAAGAAAATTTACGATAAAGTGAAATATCATTGTTTAGTGTCACCTCTTCAAGATTACGCTCAATGGCAAGGAAAAGTATGCCTTAGAGCCTTGATGACAATACTGAAGCGCCGGCTAAGCGAGGAGAAGCGCCCGACATGTTTTGAGCCTCGTTTCAGGGTTTAAGCGCGCCTTTGATAACACTGATCAAAATATAAGCAAAAAGATAGGTCAGACTCTTCGGGCTATCTAAGCCTTGCTGGACAGAGTTATTGGATACCTACTGGTGAGAGGACGCATGTAACGGTGGAAAGTCAAGGAGTGCACAAACTCGGACACCATCGTTATAAAAAGAAAGATTAGTACAATTTGAACTTATGAGACAGTCTGAATTATGTACGGGAAATGTCTTATTAGTTAAAAAGTCTTTTTAGTTGCTATCTGGTAGCTACGTCAGTTCTCTCCACCCAAAAATGTATTTCAAACTCCAGATCCCTCCAATCAATTGCTACAAATGTTGGAATCATCTTCGAAGGACCTTTAACTCGTGTTCGGCCCATCTAAGGTGGTTTCTCGGTTTGGTTTCTTCCTCTGTCTCCGGCCAGTCCCCACACATATTGCCAATTTTAAAGATTTTTTCAGACCAGAGGTGTAAAGTGACACCCGAAAGCCTGATCCGAATTCCCTTGGGGACAATATACTCTGCTGATGGAGTTCCCCATTCTAGCTTGATATTCAGACTTCTCCATCTCTACGTTCTTATTAGATCCTTAGACCTTCTGATTTTGATGGTTGTTCGAATTTAAATTGTAAACCATTCATTTCCTAGACTTTTGAACCCCGCCTGTAACTTTCCAATGGTTTTGTACCCATCTTCTCAAATTAGGGCATGCAATATCTCACTAAAGCCCCCTTCAAATCTGCTAGCCAAACAATTCTGGACATGGTCTCCCTTTCTCTTCTGATATTGCTATCCACGTCCACCTTCCTATGGTCATTATTATTGTATGGAAGGGCTAAGGTCCTTATGTATGGATCTATAGCTGACCAGGCGAAAAAGGAGGCTTATTTACATCTCTTTTTCTTGCTTATCTTGAAGTTCTTTTACTCCCTTCACTTCACAAATTGCCGTGTGATGTGTTTTACAGGGGCTGTAGCTGTTCTTCTCCTACTAGCTGTTGGATTGCTTTGTGCATATGAACTTTGTGCTGTTTATGTCACAACCGGTGTTAGAGCATCTGAAAGATACTCACCTTCAGGGTTCTTCTTTGGTGTGTCGGCAATCTCCCTGGCAATCAATATGCTATTTATTTGCAGGATGGTCTTCAATGGTATGTTATGATATGTTTTTTTGTCATAATGTTTATATGTATTTTGAAGGTTGATCAGCAACTTGTGGTGAGCATCTTTGCTTTCTTTCCTGGCTCAAAGTAGGAGGATTATTTAGAGAATTTTTGTTGGTTATTATTGCCTTTTTAGTTGGACCATTGAAATTTTTACGGAACTCTTGTTCTCCTTTTGTCTTCCCCCTTTCTGAATTTTCTTTCTACCAATCTTGGCAGGGAATGGCTTAGATGTTGATGAGTATGTACAGAGGGCGTATAAATTTGCTTATTCTGATTGTATTGAAGTGGGTCCTGTTGCTTGCTTACAAGAGCCACCTGATCCCAATGAGTTATATCCTCGACAATCTAGAAGGTAAGCTATATATTGCTTGCTATAGAGTGACTCTGCTGTAGTGCATCTACGTTTTATGTATTATGGTTCTTTCGCTTCTGGGAGCTCGTAAATCTTATGCTTAACCTTTTTTTCGCATAAGTGAGGATGAATTTATTCATTTCCAGCAACAAAAGAATGCTGCTAGGTATTTACAGCAAAAATAAATCAGCATTACATGCCATGTAATTTGTAGGAAAAATCAACCATGGCCTCTATATCATTATTGTAGCCATGTTGCACTAACAAATTAACAAAGCAATACATTTGTACAACAACAACAATAAATCCAGTGTAATCCCACAAGTGGGGGTCTAGGGAGGGTAATGTGTACACAGACCTTACCCCTAATTCGTGAAGGTAGAGAGGCTATTTTCACTAGACCCTCGACTCAAGCAATACATTTGTATTTATCATTAATTACAGATTCTTTTTTCTTCTCAAAAGTTACTTGGGTTTCTTTCCCTCCATATGGACCACCAAATCGCTGCTGTGATGGAGTTCCACACCTTAACTTGTTGTTTCCTCAGGCCCTTCCTGTGCCAATATTGTAGTAAGTTCATTGTTGATTGTGAAATTGACCAGGTTACCTCGAATTTTCAAGAGAAAGCAGAGCTGCAATGCAAAAAAAGAAGATGATTGACATCTTCACCGTAGTCTTCACAAAGAACACATCTACTACATATGATGAGGCCTCTTTTGGAGATTTTTATGTGTTAAAACAACTTTTTTCACCTACTGAATTAAAAAAAGCAGATTCCATCACCACCGTCCAAGTGAAAGACTCCGCCTTAACTAAGTGGAGCCTTGTTATACCAAATACATTTCCATGTCCAGTTATTACAGTTGATGGAGGGTGTGCATTACAGTTGACGGAGGGTGTGTAGTGTTGTGCTATCATGCTTTTTGACAGTGAATTTAACATTTGAGGATCCATTTCGCATTATGTGTCATTTCTATGCTAGGGTAGCACAATTGTTGAGCAACACCTATCTGCTAGTCTTTCGCAAAAAGAATTCAATTAATCAAAGTTTAAGGACCAACACACACACACACACACAAAAAAAGGGTAAAATTTAAGGTGTTAGAGAGACGACATGTTAATTTATTAGTTTTAGGTTTGCAATACTGCGCCCCCACATGTGTCGGCTAATTAACTATTTTTCTTGGGCCAAACATAGGAAATTATTTTTGATACTAGGTGGTGGTAAGAATTGAACTCAGGATCTCCGTTTTCTCTAGTGCCATGTTTAATTGTGAGTCCCTCTTACATAGAAGCTTCAACCCTTAAAAAAGGGGATCTGCAATTGAAAAAGCAATATCATTTAGATCCTTGAATTGTGTGACTATCTCATCTAAAAGCTTGAGTTAGAGAGAGCGCACTTTTATTTACTTGATTATGTCTACTATAATATGTGCATTATGTATGTAATACGCTCCCTCACGGCCAAGCACGTGAAAATTCTTTCTTAAAATGATGAGTGGTGAGACTCGAACCTAGGACCTCTACTTGCTCTAATACCACGTTAAATTGTGTGATCATTTCATCTAAATTGTTATACTGTGAGAGAGAGCTCAATTTTATTTACTTAATTAGTTATGTTTAACATAAGACATATTTATTTGCTTAAAAGTAACAAATAGAAGAAAAGAAAAGAATAATTTACCTATGAAGTATGATTATTACTTCCATGGACCACCACAAACATATTCGACCATAAAAGCTCAGGGAAAGAAGTTGATCATCTTTTGTTGCATTGCCCTGTGTCCTCGGCTTTGTGGAGGGCGATCCTGAACCTTTTTGGTGTTCAATGGGTGTGCCAAGCACCGTAAAGGAAATGCTACATAGCTGGGCCGGTTTTCGTAGAAGAAGAAAGCAAAAGGCGTGGAAGTTCGCCCCGTTAGCTCTCATGTGGATAGTTTGGGGGAGAGAAATAGGAGAGCTTTTGAGGGGATAGAGTTCCCTTTTTCACATCTTAAGAATAGTCTTTTATCTTTGATCGCTTTTTGGTGCACTCATATAGCCCCCGTTTGTATAGAAGATTGGGCGTCTTTTGTAGAGAATCATGTTCTGATGTAAATTCTCTACTTTTTGGTATACTCCTTGTATACGGGAGTTCTCTCCCTTTTGATTAATACAATTTACCTTATAAAAAATAACATATTCGACCATCAAAAATGTTTCAAACACCAAACCATCGTGATTGAGAGATTGAGACCTCCTTACTCCTGGAGATGCTCCATGCAGACCAAAATTAATAAGGCGGTCTCTCTCAATCTCTTCAAAGGGAATCATGACTACTATGCATTGAACAAAGAGTAGAAGTAAAGGCTCTATATAAAAGGATAAGGTTGACTAATATGCACTTCTCCCTTTTTCTTTTATTTTTGGAGAACCGTTATTAAAAGAGACGGAATAGAGGGGCCAAGATGTCCTCAACTAACATGACCTAAAAATAAGTAGCCAAAGAAACTCTAAAACAATGGGTGCAACTCAAATCTCTTGAATAAAAGGAATACTAACTAGGAGAATCCAATGATTGAGAGAGTAGAAAAGCGCTTGGCAAGATGGTAAAAGAAGTATCTATCGAAAGTAGGGAAGGAAGTGTTAATAGAAAGCACTTTGTCTCGCATCCCTACATATTTCATGTCACTTCTGCACGCTCATGGTATAGTGACAGGCAAGTTGGACAGACTTCAGAAGAACTTTAACTTTCTATTGGATACAACAGAGGATTTTAAAAATTTTCATCTGGTGAATCGGAGAGTTGTCACACCTCCGAAGGAGGGGGGAAGACTGAGAGTGAAAGATCTTAAGGTCTTCAACAGAGCTTTGCTAGGGAAGTGGATATGGAGGTTTGGATGGAGGAGAATACATTTTTGAGGGGGGTGGTAGCGGAGAAATATGGTATTATGGAAGGGGGTGAAGGACTACAAACATTACATTTCCATTTGGGTGCGGCATATGGAGGGGTATTATGAAGGGGTGGGGAGAGTTCAGGGGAAATGTCTCTTTTAGGGATGGGGAGGGAACTAGGGTTAATTTTTTGGGAGCATAAGTGGTGTGGGGAGAACAAGTTGAGGGAAGTTGTTCCCAATATTTATAGAGTCCCGTGCCAAAGAGAGATAATTCAACAAATTCGTATGCTTCATTAATGGGTAGTTCACTAGAACTTGAGATTTAGGAGTAACCTACAAGACTGGGAGTTGGGAGAATTTAATACCTTGGTTGAGTTTTTGTACAGGCAGAGCATATCACATACTGTTCCCGACTCATGGAGATGGCAATAGAGTAGAGAAGGTGTTTTTTTTTTGATAAGTAATTAAAGATATTATATATTTATACACTAAGCCAGTGCATCAGGCATAATTACAGGTTGTGCAAACCCTCTATTGTATTTAGCATTCCATCTACATCATGTTCAATCTCTGTTTAAGGCTGTGAATATTGCTCGATGTGCCTTCAAAAATTCTATTGTTACTTTCAAGCTAGACAGTCCACCAGATGGCTTGAGGTATGGTATTCCAAGTTCTTAGAGATTTCTTACTAATCCCCTCTCTGCTCCAACCTTGCAAGAGCTCAACAATTGATTTTGGCATGGCCCAACTCATGCCCAAAATTACCAGAAACATATTCCACAACTGCCTAGTGACCCTACAATGCAAGAAGAGATGGCCAACTTCTTCCGGATGCTCTTCACACAATGGACATCTACTGCACAGTTGAAACCCCCTGTTTTGGAGGTTTGATTGTGTAAGACAAGCCTCACGAGCAACAATCCAAGAGAAACAAGCAACCTTTAAAGGAGCCTTGCTTCTCCAAACCTTTTCCCAAGGACATAATACCCCGTCGCTGCTAGAATCCAGCATTTGGTAACAACTTTTGACTGAAAAGAGACCCTGTTGATCGCTTTTCCAACCTATGGAGTCTGTTCTGTTGTGATCCAAGGTTATGTTGTTTAACCTCTGAAGCAGAATACATAGTCTTTCCACTTCCCAATCATTAAAAGCCCTTCTTGGGAAAAGATTCCACCCTTGTGTTGAAAAGAATACTGCAATTTCTCCCTTTTGTTGAGAAGATAAGCTGAAAATGTCCATGAATTGGTCTTTTAGTGGGGTTTGACCCAACCATGCATCTTCCCAAAATCTGATTTTCCTCCCATCACCAAGAATAAAGCTTATATTTGACTTGAATTTGTTCCAATAACCTCTGGTATTGGAAGGTGTGTTTACTCTTAAATCTTATTATGAGAGGTTACTAAGGAGAGAGGAACACAATTTTCCATAACGTTCTATTTGGGTTCCAAGGGTGCCTAGGAAGGCGTGTTTCTTTGTGTGGTTGCAAAGTGATTTTGACAACGGAAAATTTGAGGAAAAGGAAGATCACCCATGTTAGTTAGTGCTTTATGTGCAAAGGATCGGACGAAGATGTCGATCATCTCTTGTTACATTGTCAAGTGGCTTCGCTTCACGACCGTGGATGGTGAGGCTTAATGCCATGAAATGGAAAGGTGATGCCAAGTACGGTGAAGTAGGTGTTGCACAATTGGTCATACAAGAGGGCGAAGAAAAGTCCAAGGGCTTGGAAGGTTGCTCCTGTAGCCATTTTGTGGTTTATATGGAAAAGAGATAAATAAGAGAGCTTTTGAAGGGATTGAGCTAGACTTTGTAAAGCTACAAAATAATCTTTTGTCTCTAGTTTCCTTTTGGTGTACCTATGAGGTACCTATTTGTATAGATGATTTAGTTTCTGTTGTTCAGAACCATATTTTGCTGTAGGTTCTCTTTTTTGGCACTACTTGTATACGGGGTCTCTCCCCTTTTTAATGAAATTCTTTACCTTATCAAAAAAAATAAATAAAAAAAATACTAACTCGGAGATAGTAA
Organism: Nicotiana attenuata; assembly: GCF_001879085.1. Classification (NCBI taxonomy): domain Eukaryota; kingdom Viridiplantae; phylum Streptophyta; class Magnoliopsida; order Solanales; family Solanaceae; genus Nicotiana; species Nicotiana attenuata. Next base: position 60,985 of record NW_017671923.1, on the reverse strand, counting down.
AGGACGGTCTCCAGTAAATGTGAAGGATGGTCTCCACTCTCCAGTAAATGTGGTGATATAAAAATTATCACTGCTAAACCAAATCAATTGGAAGGCTACTGTGGATTAGAACATTACCCTATTATTTCATAATTCTTTTTTAAAAAAAACATTACCCTATTATTTCCTGTGTTCTGCAGGCTCTCATTTATGCTGCTCATCACATTCCAGCATTTTCTTTTCAACATTTTCTCTGTAGTCTAGAATTCTTACAGTTTCTTGCTTCTTCAAATTTGAAATTGCGCTCTGCAGGGCTCTGCATCTTGGGCTTCTCTATGTTGGTTCACTTGTAGTACTTCTTGTGTATTCTATCCTGTATGGTCTGACAGCAAAGGAATCAAACTGGCTTGGGGCTACAACATCAGCTGCCGTGATAATCCTTGGTAGTTCATTTCCTGCATATATCTATCTCCTTTTCTGACTCCATATTGGGAAATATTTTCTAATTTCCTTATGGTAAGTTATGAATTCACTAACTTTCCATTTTAATCAGATTGGAACTTGGGAGCATGCTTATATGGCTTTAAGCTTCTGAAAAGTCGAGTCGTTGTACTTTTTGTTGCTGGTGCATCTCGGGTGTTCCTGATCTGCTTTGGAGTTCATTACTGGTTTGTTGTTAACCCATGCTAATTAATTTCCTCCCATAATTAAGTCTTCTTATACTTGCATGACTTTTTGTATCGTGAAAGACTCTTTTAATCTTTTACTGCAACAATTTCATTTCAGGTACTTTGGACATTGTATTAGTTATGCAGTTGTAGCATCTGTCCTGTTGGGCGCTGCTGTTTCACGGCATTTATCAGTTACAGACCCATTAGCAGCTAGAAGAGATGCCTTACAGAGTACAGTTATCCGCCTTAGAGAAAGTTTTCGCAGAAAAGACCAGAATAGCTCTGGAAGCTCTTCCGAGGGTTGTGGCTCAAGTGTGAAACGCAGTAGTAGTGCTGATGCTGGTCATCTTGGTAATGCAACTGTGCCTTGCACTGGTGATGGCAGTACCTGGAATAACATTGAGGGGATTAATAGTGATAAGAGCATAGACAGTGGAAGGCCAAGTTTAGCTCTACGTAGTAGTTCCTGTCGTTCAGTAGTTCAAGAGCCTGAAGTAGGATCATCTTATGTTGACAGGAATTTAGAGCATAACAGTTCATTGGTTGTTTGTTCTAGTAGTGGCCTTGAAAGCCAAGGTGGTGATTCTAGTACATCAACTTCTGCAAATCAACAGTTACTGGACTTGAATTTGGCACTTGCATTTCAAGAAAAGTTGATAGATCCCAGGATTACATCTATGTTAAAGAGGAAGGGAAGACAGAGAGATCGTGAATTAGCCCATTTATTGCAAGATAAAGGGCTTGATCCTAATTTTGCCGTGATGCTAAAGGAGAATGGATTGGACCCAATGATTCTAGCCTTGTTGCAGAGAAGTAGCTTGGACGCTGATAGAGAACATTGTGACAATAACCCTCCTGTCACTGATTCAAACGGTGTTGACAATGTGTTACCTAATCAAATTTCATTCTCCGAAGAACTTAGACTCCAAGGATTGGGAAGGTGGCTTCAACATTGTAGAGCAATGTTGCATCATATAGCAGGAACTCCAGAGCGCGCATGGCTTCTTTTCAGTTTAGTCTTCATTCTTGAAACCGTCATTGTGGCTATTTTCCGACCAAAGACAATAAAACTCTTAAATGCTACACACCAACAGGTAAGAAATGTATTGCTACTTTAAAAAGCTTAGTTTACCGGGTATATGGAGTACGATGCAACTAAAATACACTTCAATATATTTCTATTTCCATTGTCTAACAAAATTTGGTGAACTGTCTATAGTTTGAATTTGGCATTGCGGTGCTCCTTTTGTCTCCTGTTGTCTGTTCTATTTTGGCCTTCCTTCGATCACTGCAAGCTGAAGATTTGTCCATGACTTCAAAGCCTAGGAAGGTATTTATATTTTTGGTTCTTTACCTATAATTTTTTTTTATTTTATATATATATATATATTTCTTTTTCCACTTAAGTATCTTGTTGCAGTTTGAGGTTTTGGTTGTGATAGTTTTACGCCATTGTTACTGTTGATACTTTGTCATTTTATCACCCCTTTGCCTGGAGATCTTGTCTTCAAGTATATTATTATCTCCCTGTAGTGTTCTAATGTTACTTTCAATACTCTCGTATAGTTTGCTGCTGTCCACCTTGGTTTCTAAGGTATTAAATTAGTGGCTCAGCTTCTTTTCTTTTGCAAGAGTGAATGTCTTTAGATACAGGGGTTTTAGATACAGGGGTTTCAACACTGGTCAGGGGTTCTCTCTCTCTCTCTCTCTGAATATTCATCATAATTCTTTGTGTTCGCCTGTTTATGTCAGAGCCATTGTTTTGTTCTATGGCTTTCATGGCACAAGAATGATTAGGCTGCTAGAAACCCAGAACAAGGTTTTTGTACCAGCCAATTTTTTGAATCCAGTTAAGAGAGTACATTCTTCTTGTTCAGCTGGTGGACCTGTTAAGCAATTGAATTATGGATATAACAATAGCTGTTCAAGGCCAGCTAGTGTTATTCCTAAAAGAGCTCAGGTGATGCAAGCAGGCTGTCATGCATAGAGGAAGCTACTTAAAATCTTTACTAGGATTGTTATCTTAAAAGCTATTATACCATGAGTGAAATAAGAGAAGATGCTTTGATAATTTGACGATTACTCACATTTATAGGTATTAAACATAGGAGGACATATGATATTTGTCGAATATGGGACAATATCTAACTTAAGAACTTAGCACATCAAATATTATAACATCTAACCTAACAAGTAACACCTAAGAAACCTTTATCTCTGAGCACATAAATCTCCTCTCTAGTATAGCTGTCTGACTAGTGGACATCTACTTTTGACTTAACGAGGCTTTACCAGTGTAGTGCTATAAAAGTTTAGATGCACTTTGGCATAGTACATTCAGGAGGCAGTCTGACTGTCATCTTATGTGATGCGGGTTTAATCAAGTATCAAGTGTGGGCATGCACTCTTATTGAAATAGCTGCATCCTAAACCACAACTGCTAATTCTTCGAATTTTGCTTTGAGATTTTGGAGTCCATGAAATGATAGTCACATACATAAGTAATGTAATTTCCTTCTTTAAGAGTTGTCAAATACTATTAGGTTGTGACCTTTTTACTGCAATGTGGAGTTTCTGTCCACTTCGTGCATTAGATCACTATTAATTTTTGCATAAAATCTGCTACGTCTTTGCAGTATGGCGTTATCGCTTGGATGCTGAGCACTTGTGTTGGTCTGCTGCTTTCGTTCCTAAGGTAAACCCTTCTTGTATATAACCTTTAAGTCCCAATCTCGGTTAAGTTACAGAAGCAAGTGATATATTCTATTAAAGGTAACTCATTGCACACATTTACAAGACAAAGCTTCCTTACGGCACACCATGTCCAGTTTGTGATCTATTCGTCGTATACGTTTATCTCTTATTAGTCTATTACATTACAACATGTATATCTTCTACTGGTTGCTGTGTCTTGAATGCTTGATCATACCTTGTTTAGTTGGCTAAATCCTGGGCACTAGGCAACATGATATGCTCATGGCTAGATTTCGGTTCTTTTACATCTTTACTTATTTAATATGTTCTTCCTTTAAGAACTTTCTGGTTGAACTTCTGTTGTTCTAATATCATTTTACATATTGGATATGCAGCAAATCATCAGTTCTTCTGGGATTATCATTGACAGTACCCTTAATGGTAGCATGCCTGTCTATTGCAATTCCTATATGGATTCGTAACGGGTACCAGTTTTGGTCTTCAAGAGCTGAGGATACAGGCCGTGCAGGAAGCCATCTAACACTGGGGATGAAAGAGGTTAGTAGTTCTGTAATTTTCTCCTATTTGTATACTGCTAATATCGCTGTGGTCCTTCGAACAATCATTAATTGTTTGATTTAGGTTTCCTAAATTTTCTTAAGCATTACCGTTACCAATCATTTATTTTTGACTAGCAAACTCTAACCACAGCTTGTTTGAATTGAGGCGTTTGATAAGTTGAGCTATACACTTCTAAGTTTGAGGAAACGTCTTCTTTTATCATTCAAGTCAATTCCATAACTTTCTCATCACATCACTGGTTGTTGATCTAAGAACCAAACGGCTCTTGTATCCATAGGCATTGTAGTTGATAAGATTTTTTTGTGGCATCCTTTCTCTCTAAAACCTCATCTATATGAGCAATATGAAATTACTTGCAAAAGATTCACGCTTATACATTCTTCTACGACTTGCTATAAGAATCATAATAGCCAATTCTGTTTACAGGGTGCTGTTCTTTTCATCTCCATCTCTTTATTTGCTGGGTCGGTTTTAGCGCTTGGAGCAATAGTGTCTGCAAAGCCTTTGGATGATTTAGATTATAAGGGATGGACTGGTAGTCGGAATGGTGTTACATCTCCTTATGCATCATCTGTTTACCTTGGATGGGCAATGGCTTCTGGAATTGCTTTGGTAGTTACTGGCATGCTGCCAATTATATCCTGGTTCGCAACTTATCGGTTTTCTTTGTCATCTGCTATTTGTATTGGTATATTTGCAGGTAATCCTTTCACTTTAATCTCTCCTGTTCCCTTTTTGATTCTTAGAACTACAAAATAATGTCATAGTCTTTCTGTTTTTCAACCTCTTTTGGTAGTTCATTCTCTATGACAATCCTTTTACTAATAATTTCTTCTCTTTCATGTCCGAAGCTGTTATTGTGGCCTTTTGTAGCGTATCCTATTTTGAAGTTGTTGGCTCTAGAACCGACCAGATTCCAACAAAAGCTGATTTCCTCGCTTCTTTACTTCCACTGATATGCATTCCAGCAGTATTGTCTCTTGGTGCTGGTTTGTTCAAGTGGTATGTGATATTCATTTAGAAACTGCTTATGCATTTTTAGTTATGCTGTTTTAAAGATGATGAGAGGATTTTTTCAGTCATAATATATAGAACATTTTCAGGAAAGATGATAATTGGAAGCTTTCTCGAGGCGCTTACATGTTCATAATCATTGGTCTTCTTCTATTGCTTGGAGCCATTTCAGCTATTATAGTGACAATAAAACCCTGGGCAGTAAGTGATCATCCCTTGTGATGTTGTTTCCACCTTTAAAACAGTTATTTGACATTGTTTCTATGTTTTTTCTTCCTGTTTCAACAGATAGGGGCGGCATTCCTTCTGGTGCTTCTCCTCCTTGTTCTAGCTATTGGTGTTATTCACTATTGGGCGTCAAATAATTTTTATTTGACAAGGGTTCAAATGTTACTTGTTTGTTTTCTTGCATTCCTTTTGGCTCTTGCAGCATTTCTTGTTGGATGGTTTCAGGGTAAATACTCTTCTCCCATCCTAAGATGCTTAGATAGTTTAATCTAACGTATCGCGTCGTGGTACTTGATAATTGATGTCAAATGCATGTTTCTATTTCAGACAAGGCTTTTGTTGGTGCGTCTGTTGGTTACTTCTCATTTCTTTTCCTCGTAGCTGGAAGGGCATTGACAGTAAGTTATACTTAATAAAGACAAATAAAGAATTTAAGCGTGTTAGAGAAATTTGTGCTTTTAGTTCCTAAAATATTGACGAATTCTGATTTTGGTCCTTGTGTTATCTGGTTAAGCACATTTACCATTCAGTGAATTGAAATGTGCACTTTTGATCCTTCTGCTTGTGAGTCTTCACTTATTTTAACAAAGGATCAACTGTTAAACTATTTAATTTCTTATGTATTATGTTAAATTTGTATTACAATTCCTTATTTGAGGGTAATATAGTTCTGTAATTAGTCTTATTATAACTCCAAAAATGATAATCTAAATGTAAAATATTTCCTATATAAAAGGGACCAAAAACACACATTTCAGTTAATTATTTCAAGGTTAGATATGCTTACTGAAATATCTCAAGGACCACAATAAGAATTAACTAATAACTGAAGGATCATAAGTGCAACTACCCCAAGCATGTTATTTATTCCTATCTTTGCTGATTAGAGTTGTATTTGCCTTGTGCTCTTGCTTACTTGTATTCATCTTGTGTTCCCAAAAACCCTTCTCTTTCAGGTCCTTCTTTCACCTCCTATAGTAGTCTATTCCCCAAGGGTGTTGCCTGTTTATGTTTATGATGCTCACGCGGACTGTGGAAAAAATGTCAGGTTTGTCATTTTCCTCTACTTGTTTAAGATTTACTGTGTGTATAGAAGTATGAAATGCAGAGTCAAAGTTAATTGTGAACTCTTAATTTTAGAGGTACACCAATTATTTAAATAGTATTTTTATTTGTAAGTATTTCACCAATCAATTTACTATCTGATATTGCATGACTTGACAGCTAATTCTACCTGAAATCATTTTTTGACAGTGCTGCATTTCTTGTGCTCTATGGCATCGCATTGGCTATTGAGGGCTGGGGTGTGGTTGCCAGTTTGAAAATTTATCCACCATTTGCTGGGGCTGCTGTATCAGCAATTACGCTCGTTGTGGCCTTTGGCTTTGCTGTCTCTCGTCCATGTTTGACACTTGAGGTTTGCTTGTATATCTTGGAATAGCTGTTCTAATTGAGCTATGTAGACTTTCTTTTTTGTGTTTTTGGTGTCTTTATCATAAACTCTGTACACTGCAGTCAATGTGGTAACTTTGAAGATGAGTTTTCATCAACAGTTCTTCTGCTTCAACTACTTTTAATATCCTGCTTTACTTTCTAACATATTCTGTAAAATTAGATGGTGGAAGATGCTGTTCATTTTCTTAGCAAGGAAACCATGGTCCAGGCAATTGCTCGATCTGCCACGAAGGTACAATCATTTTTATTAACAGCTGGCAACTCATTTAATTTTTCCATTATATGTTTTTGCTCTTAGGCTATTACTTCTAGTGTTTTTGTTTCTATAGTCCTTTATGGTCAAAGGGGCTTCTTACTTCCCAAATAGATCCTCCTACATCTATATATAAACACTGGTTTATCAAGAATACGCAAGAAAATCACTTCTAATTGTTGATTAATCGTCAGAGATGGCTTAGAACCAATACTCTATCCGAGAATTATCAGTATTTATCAAATCTGTTCCTATCTAACGGAACGCTATTGGATCAAATGACAAAGACATTGTTGAGAAAAAAATGGCTTTTCCTGGATGAAATGGAAATTGGATTCATTTAACAGGAGAAAGATTTCCCATTCCTTAGCCGGAAAGATATGTGGCCATGAAAGAGGCATTAAATGGAACAGAATTGACTGGGTGGTCGAGTCGTGGAAACGCTTGTTTCTTCCATATTTTGGACCTTAGCTCCATGGAAGAATATGTTACTGTTGAAACATGGAAGAATTGAATAACGGAACATCAGCTCCAAACTGTGCTTGTAGTATTTCGTGATATAGTGGTTGATAATTAACATTAACATCATGATAGACATGTGTTCATCTACGTGAAGTCATCAAGATGAGTAGGAGTCCTAGAGCCACCATTACCGTTAGTCAATTTTTTAAACACGTTTTTTACTAGTTTAGAAGCCATTTCTAATAATAAATAATTAAAATAAAAACAAATAGCAACACAAAGTATAACAAAAATAAATACAAAAATCAATAAGAGTGGGAACGAATGTACCAAACACCGACGTATAATTGATGTTGATGGAAGAAAATTGCTCCAGCTAGTAGTGTAGTGCCAAGAAAAAAAGTGCCACCGAATACTCGATGTTGATGCTTGAAAATTTTTACCAAAATAATTGAGTGCTACAACACTAATTGCAATCAGAGATAGAGAATTAGAGAGGTACTTTTGTGTGAAAAATGAAAGAATGAAATGGGGTATTTATAGTTTTAAAATAGGGCCAAAGTGTAGTTTCAATAATGCCCCTGAACTATTGAAAAGGGTCTAAAAATATCCTTCATCCACCTATTGGGCTAAAAATACCCTTCCATTCACCTTTTTGGTTCACTTATGCCCTTTGACCATTAGGTCAATGCTGAATTTTAAAAATAATTATTTAAATTTCACGTGGCAATTTTTATTGGTCGAAATAAAAATATCTAACCCATTAGAAAGATTCACCCATATCTACTCGTTTTTCGGATTAACCCGTCCCAAACACTAACCCGACCCGAATAAAAAGTTCAAATAAAAAAAAAGCCGCACTTCTATCTAACCCATGGATTTACATGCGTTCATTTTCTTGATTAATCTCATGTATAGCATTATCATCGAATAAATGTTCATGAACAAATTACACAAACAAGAAAACCCTAGCATGAATGAGCCAATGATTTTCTTGACAATAATAACGGTTTATGATATCTTCCAAACAATCACTTTCAGATCTTTCCGTTATGTGAAAATAATTAAATTAAACTCATCTTGAATATAATGTAATTTGTGTTTATCATGTAAATTGAACTGGATGAGATAACAAGAAAAAGAAAATCACGTAGACTTAGTAAATTTGCGTCTATATGTTCGCTGCAACTTCTATGGAGCTAAGTGGGGCCTCTTATTTTTAGTTGAACTTTTTGTTCAGGTCGCGTTAGTGTTTGAAGCGGGTTAGTACGAAAAACTGGTAGACATGAGTGGGTCTTTCTAATGGGTTAGATGTTTTAATTTTGGCCAATAAGAAGTCGCCACGTGGAATTTAAATAATTATTATTTTTAATTCAGCATTAACCTAATAATCAAAGGATACAACAACAACATGCCCAGTAAAAATTCCACTAGTGGGGTCTGGGGAGGGTAGGATGTACGCAGACCTTACCCCTACCCCGGAAGAGTAGGGAGGCTGTTTCCGGGAGACCCTCGGCTCAACAGAAGAGATAATAATATCAGAAAAGAAGCGCAAGAAGGGATCTGTAACAACAAAGGAAGTAAGAGAAGTAATAATAATATCTTAAAATATACCGAATAAGTGAAAGGGAGTGCAGTAATACAATCCTATGCAAAACAACAAAATAGCGTGAACACCACATAGACTGCTACCAACTTTAGGCAAAACTCTATCAGACTACCCGGTACAAAGAACTACCCCCTAGCCTACAACCCTAATGCTCGACCTCCACACGTTCCTATCAAGAGCCATGTCCTCGGAAATCTGCAGTCGCGCCATGTCTTGCCTGATTACCTCGCCCCAACTCTTCTTAGGTCGCCCTCTACTTCTCGTACCTGCCACAGCCAGCCCCTCGCACCTCCTAACCGGGGAATCTATAGTTCTCCTCCGCACGTGACCAAACCACCTAAGCCTTGCTTCCCGCATCTTGTTGTCCACGGGAGAAACTCCCACCTTCTCCCGAATATCTTCATTTCTCATCTTATCCAATTTAGTATGCCCGCACATCCATCTCAGCATCCTCATCTCGGCTACTTTCATCTTCTGGATATGTGAATTCTTAACTGGCCAACACTCAGCCCCATATAACATAGCCGGCCTAGCCACCGCTCTGTAGAACTTACCTTTGAGTTTCGGTGATACCCTCTTGTCGCACAGGACTCCAGATGCTAACCGCCATTTCATCCACCCCACCCCAATGCGGTGCGTAACATCCCCGTCAATCTCCTCATCTCCCAGGATAATAGACCCTAGGTACTTGAAACTTTGCCTCTTGGGAATGACTTGAGAGTCGAGCAGCACCACCTCGTCCGCTTCCTCCGACACGCTGCTGAACTTACACTCCAGATATTCCGTCTTGGTCCTACTCAACTTGAAACCTTTGGACTCTAAAGCCTGCCTCCACACCTCCAGTCTCTCATTAACACCGCTACACGACTCATCGATCAGGACTATATCATCAGCGAACAACATACACCATGACACCTCCCCTTGAATATGATGTGTCAAGGCATCCATCGTCAGAGAAAATAAGAATGGGCTAAGCGCAGATCCTTGGTGTAACCCCATAATCACCGGAAAAAGCTCTGAGTCACCTCCCGCAGTCCTGACCCAAGTCTTAGCTTCATCATACATATCCTTTATCGATTCAATGTATGCTACCGGCACCCCTTTCACTTCCAAGCATCTCCAAAGAACGTCCCTAGGGACCCTGTCATACGCCTTTTCTAGGCCAATAAATACCATATGCAAATCCCTCTTCCTATCCCTGTATTGTTCCACCAACCTCCTTATAAGGTGGATAGCTTCCGTAGTAGAACGTCCTGGCATGAACCCGAACTGATTTTCAGAAAGGTGGATGGATGGGTGTTTTTAGCCCAATAGGTGGATGAAAGGGTAATTTTAAACCTTTTCCAATAGTTTAGGGGCATTTTAAATCCTTTTCCGAAATATAAATTAGGGGGTAGGAGGGGTGTTAGGGGGCTAGGGAGGCAAAAATGGCCGTTCCCAACAACTAAAAAATATCCGTTGGCTAACGGTACAAAAATGGTCACATTAAAAAAAAAAAAAACTTAAGGGTACCGGTTCGGTACCGATCCGGTACCTTAAGGGTACCAACCGGACCGGTACTACCGGTACTTTTTCCGGTACCCTCCTAGTCCCCTTACCCTTTACTCAAATCCCCCACCCCTACCCCCAATCCGGACCGGTACGGTGCTGTACGGGTATTACACTCCCCTTAGACAGCCCTAGGAAAAACCCTAAGCTGGGTTAAAAAAATACGGTGCTGTTAGATTGATGTACTGTTTCAACTTAGATGTTAGAAATATGAGGGATTTCTATTTTTTCTTGTTCATGATTTTAAGAATTCTAAATCTCTAATTTGCAAGTCCCTTTTGTACCGTTATTGATATCATCGGCGTGTTATGTATTTCAGTTTGATGTGCGTTCTGGCATTGTTCTCTCTTGTATTGCTTGAATGTGTCATGCACGGCAGGTTTCTCATTTTTTTTTTTTCATATTGTACTTCAGTTGAATATCAATTATTTGTTGTTAAGATTTTCTGTATCTTTTGGTATCAATTATAAATGTCAAATGGTCACAATATATAGTGTGACAAAGAGGTCTGCATACATAGAGAGAGACATGAATATCGTCTACACACTGCTTGGACTTCACTGTGCTTAATGCTATATAAGCATTAAGACAGGGTTCACTTGTTCTGGTGTTACTTTTAATTGGTCTTGAGAGTACTAACGATATAAATCATGAGACTTTCATGGTGATAGGTGTCTTCTGATTCTTGTATCTATAAACTCAAGATGAACTTCTTGTTAATAAATTGATTTTCTTGTCGAATCTCAATTCTGTTAATGGTTGCTCAGACCAGAAATGCTTTATCCGGAACATACTCTGCCCCCCAGAGGTCGGCCAGCTCAGCTGCTCTATTGGTTGGTGATCCAACAATGATGAGGGATAGGGGAGGCAATTTTGTGCTTCCACGAGCAGATGTCATGAAATTAAGAGATCGTCTCAGAAATGAAGAACTGGCTGCTGGGTCAATTTTCTGCAGGTTAAGGAATAGGACACTGAGGCGTGAAACAACTAGTGATGTAGGTCACCGAAGAGAAATGTGTGCCCATGCTCGAATTCTGGCTTTAGAGGAAGCAATTGACACTGAATGGGTTTACATGTGGGATAAGTTTGGTGGTTACTTACTTCTTTTGCTTGGTTTGACTGCTAAAGCTGAGAGGGTACAGGTAAACTATATGTGTTGCAAATTACTTGTATGCGCTTAAACTTTTTTTCCCCCTATTGCTGAACTTAGCATGCTTTGCCAGGATGAGGTTCGTCTGCGACTTTTCCTTGACAGCATAGGGTTTTCAGATCTTAGTGCCAAAGACATAAAAAAATGGCTCCCAGAAGACCGTAGGCGATTTGAAATCATACAGGAGAGGTAAATGTATTCTTAGAACTATTCTGGTAATTCTGCTGCACTTAGGAGAGTCGGAGTTCTTCTAAATTTGTTTAATTGGTTCTTGCAGTTATATGAGGGAGAAGGAGATGGAAGAGGAAATCTTGATGCAGAGACGTGAAGAGGAAGGAAGGGGTAAAGAAAGGAGGAAAGCTCTCCTTGAGAAGGAGGAACGCAAATGGAAGGAAATTGAGGCGTCACTTATATCATCTATTCCTAATGCTGGGAATAGAGAGGCAGCAGCGATGGCAGCTGCAGTGCGTGCAGTAGGAGGAGATTCTGTTCTTGATGATTCTTTTGCACGGGAAAGAGTCTCAAGCATTGCACGTCGTATTCGTGCTGCTCAGCTATCTCGTCGAGCACTTCAGGTCATACCTACCCTCTACTTAAAGTGCAACTAAGATCTTGAAGTATGATGCTGAATTCTACCTAATGCCTTTCACCAAGTTTGTCACGACCCAAACTAGGGGCCGTGACTGGCACATGCCGAGCGAACCCTTAACTATGTCGTAACAACCATCAATAAAACATGCACTGGGTCCCAGCCGACCCTTTGCCATCAATCAATGCTTTAATTTAAAAAAGGATATCTGTATGAAGGCCCAAAGGTTTAACATGTATACAGTAAGTATCAACGTGTGGCATCATTCAATTAAATTCCGAAGCTGTATATACCCACAGCGAGTCCAGTGAGTATCAACGTAAGGCATCATTTTTTTCCTCGATTAGGTGATAAAATTATTGATATTGGGAAAATACCTGTATACAAGAGGTATACCAAAACATAGAGAATCTACATTAAAACATGATTCTCTACAAAAAGACACCCAATCATCTATATAAATAGGAATCTCATGGGTGCACCAAAAAGCAATTAAAGTCAATAGGCTATTCCTCAAATGTACAAAATCATGTTCAATCCCCTCAAACGCCCTCCTATTCCTCTCCCTCCATACAACCGACATAAGAGCTCGCGAGGTTACCTCCCATGCCATTTGTCTTCTTTTCCTTCTTCTACCGGCCCAACTGTGCAACAGATCTCTAACAGTGTGCCTGGTATCACCCATTGTACTCCAAAGTAGTCCAAAACCACCCTCCACAGCCCTGATGCCACTGGCAATGCACCAAAAGATGATCAACTTCTTCACCCGAGCATTTGCATATATAGCACCAACTCACAGAAGTAATATTTCTCTTCCTCAAGTTTTCCGCTGTCAAAATTGCTCCCCTTTCCTGGGCGCCCTTGGGATCCACACCAAAAGGTTCGGAAAAACGTATCTCCTCTCTCACCACCAACCTCCATGAATCCTGATTGCAAGGTAATAAAATCTGCTTATACAGTAACTCTATCAACCTTTGGAACTCTCCTATCTCCCAGTCTTGTAAATTCCTCCTAAACGTGATATCCCAAAGAACCCTCCCTCTCATGTACGCTTCGGATTTGATGAACTGTTAACTCTCTCTGGTTCGATACGCCAAATAAGCTAGGGAAGGAGACCCTTAATGTATCCCCCTCACACCATTTATGATTCCAAAAACTATTTCTTCACCCAACCCTAAATGTTACATGGCCACTGAAGTCTTGCCATACCTTCATGATACTTCTCCACATACTGCTCCCAAGCAGAGCTGTAACAGATCTACTCCTCCACCCTCCTAACACAGTGCCGTACTTTTCCGCTACCACTTCCCTCCATTGAGCGTGTATCTCTACACCAAATCTCCATATTCATTCCCTAGCAAAGCTCTATTAAACACCCTCAGATCTTTTAACCCTAACTCACCCCATTTGTTCGGTGTTGTCGGCCTCTCATCTAAATGAGTCTTTTTGGTACCATCTGCTTCATTTCATAGGAAATTTCTTTGAAGCCTTTCTAACTTCTCTGTAACTCTCACCGTTGCCTACAGCAAAGACATAATATGTAGGGATGCTTGAAAAAGTATCTTGATGAGAACTTCCTTTCCTCCTTTTGATAAGTACCTCTTTTGCCATCGTGCTAGTCTCCTTAGTCCTTTCATCTCTTTCAATTAGGGGTGGGCATCAGTCGGTTCGGTTAGGTTATGAATCGTATCACGTTTAGCATATCGATTATCGGTTTACAAATTTGATAAACCGATAACCGAACCGATAAGATATCAGTTATCGGTTATCAATCATTATCGGTTCGGTTATCGGTTTACCCGATAAGATAACTCAATCTAGAGTTAAGCAAAAAAGAGAAGAATTCACATATAGTATACTACCCGTTTTTGCGTTCGGTCCAGTGACCACAACTAGAATAGTACTAATTCTTCAACAACAGCTGTCCAAATACATTAATAATAATATAAAGTCGTAGCAATTTCACATTAAAATTAACAAGTCCAAACATATAGTACTAACAATCCACAATAAACTGGATGTTGTTTGTCAAATGCCTAACTTGAAAAAAGAAACCATAGAGCAAAATCTTGATCTGTGCATGGGAAATACTAACACAGAAATGAAAAACACCTAGAAGGCAAGAAAATGTTGTCTTGTTGTCAAAGCTCAGTGTACTGTACAGAAGAATAATGTTAAAAAATATACAAAAATATACCCGAAACTGACGAAGTTTGCCGATTGAGATTGATAAGTGCGAAGAGAAATTGGTAGTTGTTATAGGTTGCACAACGTGAGCTCACAAAATTAAGAAACGAAAATAAAAAAAATAAAGAATCATTAACGGTCAAAAATACCAATATGAAGATGAATTTTGTTATAGAAATTAAAAGCTTAATGTATAAGACTACAGACTTACGCTAGGAGTAACTAGCAAGGTCTATGAAGAATGAAGATGAAGCAGCTGAAGAGTGCGACTGAGGAAGAATATGAGAGAATGAACTGAAGCCCTAGCATATGTATATACTTAAGGGTAAAGTCGTAATTTTATTAATTCTTATTGGGTTATCGGTTAACCAATTAACAAAATTGGCAACCCGAGGCTTGAACCGAAGTGAAAAAATTCTAAACCGTTACCGAACCGTTAACCTAATAAGCCGATACCGATAACCCAATAAATGATTAACGGTTCGGGTTATCGGTTTTACCCGATAAATGCCCAGCCCTACTTTCAATAACAGTATTCCACACAACTGGATCTTTATGTGAGGTACCCAAGGGCAAACCTAAGCACGTAGAAGGTAAAGCACCCACCTTGCAATTGAATACTTGTGCTAGGCATAAGATATTTTCTACCTCTCCCACCAGAATAATCTCACATTTGCTAAGGTTGATCTTGAGCCCTGACACAATCTGAAACCGCGCCAAAACCTGCTTCAAATATGTCAACTGAGCTACATCTGCATCACAAAAGACCAGCGTGTCATCCGCAAACAGTAAGTATGAATACCCTAACAGTGCTATGCTCCCCGAACGACACTGTAAAACCCCTTAAGAGTCCTCCACTCACTGCCCTGTCCATCATCTTGCTAAGTGCTTCCATCACTAAGTTAAATAGCATAGGGGATAATAGGTCCCCCTGCCGAAATCCCCTCGATCTACCAAAAAAATCACATGGACTACCATTTACCAAAACAGAGAATCTGATAGAAGAAATACAAGCCCTAATCCAACTCCTCCACCTCTCTGCAAATCCCATCTTCATCAGAAATGGGACATAGACCGACATGTGATAATAACGGAGGAATGACAAGTGAAACCCCCACAACTCTGTGTGAGGCTCACTGCCGAAAGTACTGAACCCCTCTTTAGTATTTGTTAGAATAGGTCTGAAACCGAATTTATCCTTTTCCTGTTACTCTTTTTATGATGATCCATCAAAACAATCACAAGCTTAACCCCAAATCTTTTTTGGTAGGTACTTAACCCAAATTCCTGTATGTTGATTTTCCTGCTGTTTAAAATCTTTTCTGTTGCAGACAGGACTTGCTGGCGCTGTGTGTATACTTGATGATGAACCCACAACTAGTGGTAGACAGTGTGGTCAGATTGATCCTAGTGTATGTCAAAGTCAAAAAGTTAGCTGCTCGCTTGCTGTAATGGTCCAGCCCGAATCTGGACCTCTTTGTTTGTTCGGCACTGAATTCCAGAAGAATATTTGCTGGGAATTTCTTGTGGCTGGCTCTGAGCAAGGCATTGAAGCTGGACAAGTTGGGCTTAGATTAATTACTAAAACTGATAAGCAAACTACTGTAAAGGAATGGAGTATAAGTGGCACCAGTATAGCAGATGGAAGGTTTGCAAACTTTTCCTCTTTGTTTCTGTGTGAATTGCTGTGTAAAGGTGGTCTCTGTGGTTGCTTAGGACTTCTGTCTTGTTCTTCTTTTCTGATAAATCAATGTATATTTTATTAGTACCCACTAAGGTGGTGTTAACTATACAAGAAACAGTACATAAACTCCTTAAAATAGAATAGAGGCTTTTGTCTAGTTTCTTGTTTAGTCCACTTCATTTTTGAGTGTTGAGTGGACTCAGATGGCCATCTGACATGTACAAACATTATTTTGCAGGTGGCATATCATAACAATGACTATTGATACTGAATTGGGTGAAGCAACTTGCTACCTAGATGGAAATTTTGATGGCTACCAGACCGGGCTACCACTGAGAGTGGCTAGCTGCATATGGGAGCTGGGAACAGATGTCTGGGTGGGCATAAGACCACCTATTGATGTTGATTCATTTGGGAGATCAGATAGTGAAGGAGCCGAATCAAAGGTGCACATAATGGATGTATTTCTTTGGGGAAGGTGCTTGACAGAAGATGAGATTGCAGCTCTTCCCGCAGCTATGGGCTCTGCTGAATACAACATGATTGATCTGCCGGATGATAATTGGCAATGGGCAGATTCTCCAACTAGGGTCTGTGTTTTTCCGTTCGAATGATTTGTTTCCAGTAATGCATCTTATGGTTGTCAATTGTAGATAAAATGGTCCTTAGGTCTTTCTCCCTTTAATTGTAGATGCTCTTGTTTTAGATATTTGAAGGAAAAAAATTTACTACCAAAAACTTTAAGAAACCTGATTGGTGGAGTTGATTGATTGATAATTTGCTTCTGCTAATTTCATAATATCAGGTAAACATAAAAGAAATAGTTGCTTGTCCTTTGGAATTTGTCTCATGGTTGCTACTTGGGTTCATCTTGCTTAGGTTGATGGGTGGGACAGTGATCCTGCAGATGTAGATCTTTATGACAGAGATGATGTAGATTGGGATGGGCAATATTCAAGTGGGAGGAAGAGAAGGTCAGAACGTGATGGGGTTGTGTTGGACGTGGATTCTTTTACTCGAAGGTTGAGGAAGCCTCGAGTAGAGACACAGAAGGAAATCAATCAACACATGCTTTCATTGGAAATGGCTGTGAAGGAGGCTCTCTTAGCAAGAGGAGAATCACATTTTACTGATCAAGAGTTTCCTCCCAGTGACCGCTCATTATTTATGGATCCACACAATCCTCCATCTAAATTGCAGGTAAGTCCATCGGCAACGCTTTGCTCAGTTTTATTGGTCTTCTGGTTTTCCAGGTTCAATTACGATGTTTAGTACCTTAGCTGATATCAATTCGTCCCAGGTTGTTTCTGAATGGATGAGGCCTACTGATATAGTGAAAGAGAAGCATCTGGATTGTCACCCATGCTTATTCTCTGGAGTAGCAAATTCTTCAGATGTTTGCCAGGTTGTGCTACTCTTGTTCATACTGTTTGCTCAAAGTATCACCTCCTGCCTCCTCTTTCCTTTTGCTTGTTTTGGAGGCAGATCAAAAGTTGGTTGTTAGAATTGTCTTTGAAGATCAAGTTGCTCATTGTGATGCTGTACCTTTTAATAGGGACGACTGGGTGATTGTTGGTTTCTAAGTGCTGTTGCTGTGCTAACTGAGGTTTCACGAATATCAGAAGTCATAATTACACCAGAATACAATCAGGAAGGAATATATACAGTTCGCTTCTGCATTCAGGTTAGACTGTTTATTTGTACAGTTACTCGTGCTGGTTTTTGCGCGAGTTTGTTTCTTTTGCAAAACCAAATTTAAATCTTGCTTAGATGGCCTTCTTCCAATTCCAGATTTAACCCTTCTTACCTTTAGATGGCCTTCTTCCAATTCCAGATTTAACACTTACCTTTAGATTTAGCCATTTGAACTGTGTTATGGATGGGAGGAAGTGCTCGAGTTTTTGGCTCCTTCTATTATGCATATGAATGTAGAGTATTCTTCTGCAGCATGTAAGATCCTAAGAGATTTCTTTAGCAGTATGCTGCCCTGGCTTTATGGTGATACTAACAAGTGCAATGTGTTCGTCAGAAAGTGCATAGAATCACCTTAGCACTTACCAGACATGAAGTGGCTGGATGTTTGTAGTTTTGATGAAAATAGAAGTTATCGTGTCTTTGAACTCTGAATGGAAAGGGATATTAAATCAACACCTTGGAACTTGGAAGTAATACATCTCATGTGTTCAGAATTTCGGATCTATTGAATTCACAGAGATGTTATTAAGCACTAGCAACTATTGAATATAGTTGATTATGGACCACTAGAAACTATTGATTGTAGTTGATTATGGAGGTTTAAATCATCTGAAGAAAAAGAAAGAGAACATTTGGAATTGAACAGTCAGATAGCTTGGACTTTTTCATTATATTGCTGCTCTCTCTTGTAGATCATGAAACATTCCAAGATCACTTGACATCTGCACCAAATAGTGTAGCGTATGCTGGCATTTTACTCTGATTTAATCTAGATTTTACCAAATTGTCTTTGGATATAAGTTATGGACTTATGGTCCTTTTGGATACAGTTTCTGCCACAATATGCGACGTAGCAGGTGAACCAAGACTGCTCATTTTCATGCTTCCCCTTTGAGTTGATTTATGTCATATATGTTTAGATGTTAATCAGTATTGGTGTTTTGGAAGCTTAGCCTCTTCCTTTCCTTTTTTGAGTTGAAAAAAGAAAAACTTTGTCAGTCAAGTAGTATGACGAGGACTAGATTTGTTTGTGTTCTTTTCCTGGATATGAAGCAATCCTTCTTGAGCATAAGTGCGGATATGGGGCTCATTATAGTCATTGCCCTAGTTTTCTTTTTCCCTTGCTTTCACACATTGTGCACCTAAGTGAAACAAAAAACATTTTTCCCTCTTTAGAGTTGCAAGTATGTATCTAAATAGTGTCACTAAATTCAGCAATACTGCATTTTTATTTGTTACTGCTGTTGGGCTTGGTAAAAGCATAACTATATCTAGAGTTACCATTTTTCCCATCAATTATGCAATGAAGTTATGAAGCCATCCACTGTCTGTACCTTTCACTGAATTTTATACTTGACTTGCTGACATCAACGTCATGCTCTATTAGACTTCCAGATTAGATAATGTTGTCTTTCAATGTTAATCTCATTGAAGTTGCGTTCTAAACTGATGAGAGGATCTCAGTCAATTTATGTACTGGTTCTGGTGAGAAACAAAAAAATATAATTGCCTTTTCTGGAATAGTTCA
The DNA here is from genome assembly GCF_001879085.1 of Nicotiana attenuata. Taxonomy (NCBI): domain Eukaryota; kingdom Viridiplantae; phylum Streptophyta; class Magnoliopsida; order Solanales; family Solanaceae; genus Nicotiana; species Nicotiana attenuata. Next base: position 41,657 of record NW_017671923.1, on the reverse strand, counting down.
TTGCATCAAGTTAATGCTGTGGCTCTATTTATTATAGGGGGAATGGGTCCCTGTTGTTGTTGATGATTGGATTCCATGCGAGTCACCTGGTAAACCAGCATTTGCCACCAGTAGGAAGGGTAATGAAATGTGGGTCTCCTTGTTAGAAAAAGCTTATGCAAAGCTTCATGGCTCATATGAGGCATTAGAGGGTGGACTTGTGCAAGATGCTCTTGTAGACCTCACTGGAGGTGCTGGTGAGGAGATTGACATGAGAAGTGCTGAAGCACAAATTGATCTTGCAAGTGGCAGACTGTGGTCTCAACTGTTGCGCTTCAAACAAGAGGGTTTCCTATTAGGTGCTGGTAGCCCTTCAGGTTCAGATGTGCATATCTCTTCCAGTGGTATTGTCCAAGGTCATGCCTACTCAATATTACAGGTATAGAAAAATCCTTCTATCTTATGACTTATCAACATTTCAGTCATGCGATCATCATTTGCATGAGTTACTGCTCAGGTACGAGAAGTTGATGGCCACAAGCTTGTTCAGATCCGGAATCCATGGGCGAATGAAGTCGAATGGAATGGCCCTTGGTCCGATTCATCACCTGAATGGACCGACAGGATGAAACACAAGCTTAAGCTTGTCCCACAGGTTGCTTGCCCCCCCTCTCTCTCCAAGTTCTGTTTTCTGGCTTTTGGCTTTGATTGTACCTAATGAATTCTTTGGTTAGGGGCTAGAGTTTAGGGTCAGGATACCATTTATCCTGCCTAATTCCTCCTTTGGAATAACTCCGTATTGGATAGATCCTGATAATTTATCTAGAGTTCCCATCTTATTTGGGGAGGGGAGGTGGAATTTTCATTTCCCAATTGTTTTTCCTCCAACTGTACTCGCTTTTTGTTGGTAGCACACCTTCCCTAATCTCTTCCCTTTGCATGCTCTGCATAATCCCCCTTCCCCAGTGTGAGCTAGCTATCCCCGTCTCCTTACCTAGCAAGCCTGCCATTGCTCTTCTCCCTTCCCATTGCAATCTCCTCTCTCTTCCCCCTTCCCAGTCCCATTGCAAGCCCCATATTCTCTTGCTCCTGTGTCATTGCAAGAATCCACCACCTCTCTGCGTCATATGTCTTCCTCTGCAGAAGAATGATGCTGCAAAATGTGACCCTCTATGGGTGTGTTTGGTATGAAGGAAAACATTTTCCGGAAAACGTTTTTCAATTTTCCCATGTTTGGTTGGCTTAAATGCTTTGGAAAACATTTTACTCGTGAACTCATTTTCCTCAAATTGGAGGAAAATATTTTCCCTATCAAGAGAACATTTTCCAAAACTCTTCTTCAACCTTCCCCACTAACCCCACCCACTCCACTAACCCCACCCACCCCTACCCCTACCCCTACCCCTACCCCCACCCACACCCACACCCACCCACCCTCCCCCAACCACCGCCTCACCCCTGCCCCGCTCCCACCGTAAATAGAAATATTATTAAGAGTACTTTTTTTTAATGTTGTAGATAAAGTACTTTCTTTTTCATTTCAACAAAATGAGTTTTTTTCCTCATGATGTAAAAAAAGTATTTTCTTTCATTTAAACCAAAAAAGTACTTTCTCTTCATGATGTAGACAATTTTTTTTTTATTTCAACAAAATGATGTATTCAAAAGTATTTTCTTTCCTTTTAACAAAATGAGTACTTTTTTCATGTTGTAGAAAGAGTACTTTTTTTTAAACAAAAACCTTTTAAGTTATGGAGCACAAATTTCAATGTTGTTTTTGCGTAAAAAAGTAAAGTAGCACATTAGTCCCTTTGGGTTTGTGTAAATTTTTAAAAGATTACTTAAATTCTTGAAGAAAATAGAATCCTAAAAACGTTGGGTGGGGGAGCAGAGGAAACATGGGGATTTGGGGGAGGGGAGGTGAGGAGAGTAGCATAAAAAATTATTTTCTTAAAAAATATTTTCTATTCTCTAAACAAACATTAGAAAATATTTTTCGGAAAAAGTTTTTCACTCACCAACCAAACAAGGGAAAATAAGTGATAAAACCACTCATTTTCTTTCATACCAAACACACACTATGTCTCCTTCTAGTTTTCCCTTCTCTCTCCGCGTGCGCTCAGTCAAGCAATCGATTATGCCTTGTTCCCAAATCTTTGGGGTGCCAACTTGAATCCTCTACTGTACTCATTCCATTTTATTCAGATCCATTTCCTTCCAGTATTATAACATTTGCCTTTTAAGGCAAATAATTGGCTTCCTAAGTCTCTCACTTTTCCTGCATGGGTGACTAGTTTAATCTCAAACGAGTTGGTATTACCTATATGGATCCTTTGCTTACATTATGTTTGTACAGTACAAATTTATTTTCCCTGATTTTACTTGGATTCATGACAAACCGCTAGTTTAGTAGAGAAATACAGCTGGAAATTCCCTTTAAGGTGCTGATTTCTTGCAAACTTAGCAGTTCTTGAAGAAGGGCAAAAGGCGAAGAGAATTTAGATGATTACAAAGTTATAGCTAACACTACCTATATTGAAAAATATTTATGAACTCTAACCCACAACGAAAGTAAGATTCTTACATGTCAATTATTTGCTATTTAAGATGAAATAAAATTATATAGGGTTAAGTGTCTTTTACCTCTTTGTATTTTAGCAAGTTGCAGATTACCCTTATGATTGAAATAGACTCATATCCTCCTGTGGTCTCAAATTTTTTATGTATTACCCCCTTTTTAGTTCATGTCTGACATAACTAGTTTCCCTCTTTAAAAGAAGCGACAAAAATATGAGTTTTCCCTTATAAAGGAGTGATAAAATGTATATTACCCCACTTGGAGTTTCAAAAACTTATCAATTAAGTCATAGGATAATGAAACCGTCTAATCACTCTCTGAGGGACATTATGGATTGACCTTACCAGAAAAATCATTTATTTTCATTTGCCAGCCTTATAAAAGATGTACATTTTTCTCGTCAAATTTCTAATGAAATTAGATGATAAGTTCTCACATCAAGTTTTGGATGAGGTTTGGTAAAGAATTTATTTTATGATAAGATTATAAATATTTGTAATGATGGGAAGTTACTACTTATATTGTATATTTTCTGTTCCTTTTGAAGAATGATACCAGCATAGACCCGTTGTTTCATATTTGTAAAATACACATATTTTGGTACAACCCTAATATGAGGACTTGGGAAATTGAGAAGTCGGCTATTAAATCAAGCAATTTTTTTATTTATCATTATTATTATTGTTGTTGTTGTCATTATTATTGTTATAATTTTCATTTGTGAAATAATAATGACCAAAAGAGACTTAATTGAGTTTCACTATGACAGGGTTGATTAGAAAATTTTCTGTAGGCCACGTATATTAATATTACTACTCTTTCACAAGAAAGAAAACATGCCTTGATGGCAATGAGGTAGTTTACATGATTTGTGGGACCAATGTGAGGCTAAAATCTATTTTCTTTTCACGAAGGTAAGCTATTTGTTTGTAAATTAAATGGTGACAATATACATTTATTGATTTGTTATTTCAGGTCACTTTAGAACTCCCCATTTTATTATTGTGTTAATTGATAATCTACAGTTAGATCAATAATTATTAAGCCAGTTATATAAATAGAGTCCTAAAAGTGACCTAAAATAACTAATAATCTAATTAATGATACCACTAAAGGATTTATACTGCTTAGCAAACAGCAAAACTGCTGTTACACTGTTCTGTGAACTTTAATTTCTTTGCCCCTCCATTATAGTAGACAATACCCAAAGATATTGGGGGACTAAAAATCTGAATAGTGGCTTACCAAACGCTAGACAGGGTTGAATGGGATCAATGATGGGTATCGTGGACCATGCCTTAACAGTGAAGGATGTTCTATTCGTCTGGGCCTTTAGAAGATGGAAGAGAAGAAACGGAGCATTGGATTTTGCTCCATTTACTGTTATGTGGGTAGTTTGGATAAAGAGAAATAGGAGAGTTTTTGAAGGAAACAAACTTGGTTTTGTACATTTGAAGAATAGCCAATCTTTGATTTCTTTTTGTGTTGACCGCATTCTGGTTCTTCTGTTCTTCAAGGAAAGGAATGAAGGTTTATGCTTATACTGATTTTTACAGGTTGACTCTTTTTTCCTGTTGTTTTGTTGTAAACAGGCAAACGATGGAATTTTCTGGATGTCTTGGCAAGATTTCCAGATACATTTTAGGTCTATATATGTTTGTCGTGTCTACCCACCAGAAATGCGCTACTCAATCCATGGTCAATGGAGAGGTTATAGTGCTGGAGGCTGCCAGGATTATGACACATGGCATCAGAACCCCCAATATCGACTAAGAGCGAGTGGTCCTGATGCTTCCTTGCCCATTCACGTTTTTATCACCTTAACTCAGGTGCACTGTTGTGATTAAGTTGGAACAGAGTCGTTACGTATTGGCATTTATCTTTTGTTGATCAAATAGACTAATCAGAATGCTATTTTAGGGTGTGAGCTTCTCAAGGACAACAGCTGGTTTCAGGAATTATCAGTCAAGCCATGATTCAATGATGTTCTACATTGGGATGAGGATACTGAAAACTCGTGGTAGACGTGCTGCATATAACATCTATTTGCATGAGTCTGTTGGTGGGACAGACTATGTAAATTCACGAGAAATATCGTGTGAGATGGTTCTGGATCCTGATCCAAAGGGTTACACGATAGTGCCTACTACAATACATCCTGGTGAAGAGGCGCCTTTTGTTCTCTCTGTTTTTACCAAAGCCGCCATAAGTCTTGAAGCTTTATAATTTTGCATTGATGGCCCATTTGGTTTGGGTATGATTATACTTGTGGGCCCCGGGCATCTTTCTGAAGAGATTCTGCTTGGACCATTCATCTATCTAAGAGCTGGGTGAATGGTAAATTAGCAGTAGAAATGCTCGGTAAGTTTCTTCGTCTAACTTCTTACACTATCCTTTTGCCCTGGACAAGAAATTAGCTGATGCATTTCATTATCTGAAATTCTGTCTAATCTTGTTACGTTTGGTTTTGATAAGTATACTTATCTTTTTTCTGTCTACTTTTATCAGGCATAAAAAGAGAAGGATGTTCTGTCCTTTGCAATGGATGAAGCATGCTCTGCCTTATTCTGGGGAAGTCTGTGGTCGCTAAATCTCATTCATGTATGGGGGCTGGAAGTCTTGACCCAATAGAAGGAAGATGGTCCATTGATTCTAGTCTTCAGCCTCTGAACGTGGTCTCGAAGCGGGTTCTCGGGGATTAGACAGTGTACATGAGTAGATGTTGTAAGAAAATAGGATTTAGTAATGTAAATGAGGGTTAACAAAAAAAAGAATAGGTGAAAAGAATAGAGATAGGTGTTAGGAATGCCCTGTTGGATGGGTTAAAGCGTGTTGGAGTCTTATATGGCTGAAAATTATTTGAAGTTTCAGCACCAGTTTTGAGTACTGGTAGATAGCATAAATTGTAAAGAAGGAACATTTTTCATTAATAGAATCAACTATTTTTTTCTACATCTACCGCGTTTGTGTTAGTATTTGGAAGTACATCACCATCCTTTGACGATGTCAAATACGTGGAATGGAAATGATTTGAGAAATGGAGAAAAGCAGGAAGATCAATTGGGCAAGAGAAATTTGGACGAAGGTCCAACGAACATATTTTTGGTAAAAATTAGCTGGGTTGGCCACTTTTTGAGCCAACTATTAAAGTTTAGCCATATTTTGAATTGTAATATAAAGTAGCCACTAATTCAATTAAATTGATATTTTCGCCTCCCAACTAAAACACGAAACACAAATCTAGCAATCTGGTCGTCCGGATGCATGCATATGGCGTGGGTTATAACACACGAAAATCTGAGAATCGGACAAATCCAGTTTTATGGCTCTAAAATGCCAAAAAACGAGAAACGAACTAATGTTCCTTAGTTTGTTTTTTTTGGGTGCAAAATCTTAGGCGATTCGCGTCCGGTCGCTTAGATGCACGCAGATGGTGTGTGCTAACACACGAAAATCTTGGAACCAGTCGAAATTTCAGTTTTATGACCCTAAAATGCCAAAGCGAGGAACAGTCACGGCAAAGCGATGACTATTGTTCCTTATGTCATTTTTAATGGGCCGGCAAAATTTTAGGCGATTGGGTCCGGTCGTCGGACACATGCAGATGGCGTGGGCTATAACCCACAAAAATCTGAGAATCAAACGGAATTCCAGCTTTATGACCCCAAAATGCCAAAAAATAAGGAAGGGTCATGGTGAAGCGATGAATATTGTTCCTTAGGTCATTTTAGACGGGCCGACATAATTTTAAGCGATTCTGGTCCCATTGTTCGGATGCATGCAAATGGCGCGGGATATAACACACAAAAATCGGGGAATCAGGCGAAATTTCAGTTTCATGGCCTTTAAATTGCCAAAAATGAGGGACGGACTTGGCAAAATGATGATTATTATTCCTTAGGTCGTTTTTGACGGGCCGACAAAGTTTTAGACGATTCGGTTCCGGTCACCTAGTCTTTTGCAAAAGGCGTAGGCTATATATCACGAAAATCTGGAAATCGCGCGGAATTTCTTTTTTTATGGCCCTAAAATACCAAAAACCAAGGAACGATAATGGCAAAGCGATGACTATGGTACCTTAGGTCATTTTTGACGGGCCAGTAAAATTTTAGGCGATTCGGGTCTGGTCGCCTGGATGCATGCATATGACGTGGGTTATAGCACACAAAAATCTGGGAATCGTGCGTAATTCTTGTTTTATGGGCCTTAAAGGCCAAAAAACGAGGAAAGATCATGGAGAAACGATGACTATTGTTCCTAAGGATAATTTTGATGGGCCGAGAAAATTTTAGGCGATTCAAGTCTAGTCGCCTGGATGCATGCAGATGGCGTGGGCTATAGCACACGAAAATCTAGGAATAGTGTGTAATTCCTGATTTATGGCCCTAAAATACCAAAAAATGAGGAACGATCATGGCGAAGCGATGGTTATTTTTTCTTAGGTCATTTTTTATGTACCGGCAAAATTTAGCGATTCGGGTCCGATCGCCCGGACCCATGCATATGGTGTGGGCGATAGCACAAGAAAATCTGGGCGATTCGGGCGGTTTCAGTTTTATGACGCTTTACTTTTATGGCCCTAAAACGCCAAAAAATGAGGAATGGTCATGGCAAGACAATAACTTGTTAGGTCCTTTTGATGTGCCGTAAAATTTATAGGCGATTGGGGTCCGGTCTCCAGGACCATGCATATAGCGAAGGCTATAGTACACGAAAATCTGAGATTATGGGGGAATTCCACCTTTTATGGCCCTAAAATGCCTAAAAATGAGGAACGCTCATGGAGAGCTGATGATTATTATTCCTTGGATCGTTTTTGATTGGCCGGCAAAATATTAGGCGTTTGGGGTCCGGTCGCCGGGACCCATGCATAGGAATGGTCATGGCGGGGCGATGACTATGGTTCCTTAAAGTCGTATTTGACATCCCGAAAATTTTTTGGCGATCAAGGTCCACGGGCCAGGACCTACGGCGGAAGGCATGGGCTATATCACACGAAAATATGAAAATCGGGCAGAATTTTAGTTTTATTATCGTAAAACACAAAAAAATGAGGAACGGTCATGGTCGGGAGGTCAAATTTTTTCCTTAGGTCATATTTAACATCCCGAAAAATGTTTAGGTGATCCAGGTCCGGGGGCCCGGGCGCATGGCGGAAGGCGTAGGCTATAGCACACGAAAACATGTGAATCAGACGGAATACCAGTTTTATGACCGCAAAATGCCAAAAAATGAGGAACAGTCATGCAGGGCGGTCAAAATTTGTTCCATAGGTCGCTTTTGACGTCCCGAAAATCTTGGTCTAGGGGCCCGGGCCCACGGCGAAAGGCGCGGGCTATAGCACACGAAAATATGGGAATCGGGCAGAATTTCAGTTTAATGGCCGTAAAACGCCAACAAAACGAGGAACGATCGTGGCGAGGCGATCAAAATTTGTTACTTTGGTCGTATTTGACATCTCGGAATTTTTTTTGGCGATCCCAGTCCGGGGGCCCGGGCCCTCGGCGAAAGTCGTGGGCGTAATTCCAGTTTTATGGGCGATCTGGGTTCGGGGGATCGGGCCCACGGTGGAAGGCGTGGGCTATAGCACACGAAAATATAGGAATAGGGCGGAATTCAAGTTTTATGACCGTAAAGCGCCAAAAAATGAGGAACGGTCATTGGGGGGGGGGGGATAAAAATTTGTTCCTTCGGTCTTATTTGATATCCCTGAAAAATTTTAGGCGATCTGGGTCTAGGGGCTCGGGCCCTCGGCGGAAGGCGTGGGCTGTAGCACACGAAAACATGGGATTCGGGCAGAATTCCAGTTGTAGTACCGTATAACGCGAAAAAATGAGGAACGGTCTTGGTAGGGCGGTGACTATGGTTCCTTAGGTCGTATTTGACGTCCCGAAAAATTTTTAGGCTGTCCGATTCCGGGGATCCTGGCCCACGGCGGAAGGAGTGGGCCATACCACACAAATATATGGGAATCAGGCGGTATTTAAGCTTTATGGCCGTAAAACGCCAAAAAATGAGAACCGGTCATGGCAGGGCGGTGACTATGGTTCATGAGGTCGTATTTGATGTCCCAATATTTTTTTAGGCGATCCAGGTCCCGGGGCCCTGGCCCACGGCAGAAGGCGTGGGCCATACCACACGAAAATATGGGTATTAGGCTGAATTACAATTTTATGGCCGTAAAATGCCAAAAAGCTAGGAACGGTCATGGCGGGGCGGTCAAAATTTGTTCCTTAGGGTCGTATTTGACGTCCCAGAAATTTTTTAGGCGATCCAAGTCCGGGGGACCAGGCCCAGGGTGGAAGGCGTGGGATATAGCACATGAATATGGGAATCCGACGGAATATAAGTTTTATTGCCGTAAAACGCCGAAAACCGAGGAACAATCATGGCGGGGCGGTCAAAATTTGTTCACTAGGTCATATTTAATGTCATGGAAAATTTTAAGCGATCCAGGTCTGAGGGCCCGGTCCCACGGCGGAAGGTGTGGGCTATAGCACACAAAAATATGGGAATCGGGCGGGATTCCAATTTTATGGCCGTAAAATTCCAAAAACGAGTAACGGTCATGGCGGGGAGGTCAAAATTTGTTCCTTAGGTCATTTTTTACGTCCCAGAAATTTTTCAGGTGATCCGGGCCCGGGGGCCTGGGCCTACGACGAAAAGCGTGAGCTATGGCCCACGAAAATATTGGAATCGGGTGGAATTCTAGTTTTATGGTCATAAAACACCAAAAAACGAGGAGCGTTCATGGCAGGGCGGTGACTATGGTTCCTTAGGTCATATTGATATCCCAATAAAATTTTAGGCGAACCGGGTACGGGGGATCGGGCCCACGGCGGAAGGTATGGGCTATAGCACACGAAAATGTGGGAATCGGGCGGAATTCCTATTGTATGGCCGTAAAATGGCAAAAAATATAATTTGGTCACAGCGGGGAGGTGACTATGGTTCCTTAGGTCCTATACGATGTACCAAAATTTTTTTAGGCGATTCGTGTATTGGGGACCAGGCCCACGACAGAAGGCGTGGGCTATAGCACACGAAAATATGGGAATCAGGCGGAATTTCAGTTTTATGGTCGTAAAATGCCAAAAATATAATTTGGTCATGGCGGAGCGGTGACTATGGTTCATTAGGTCGTATTTGATGTCTCGAAATAATTTTAGGTGATCCGGGTCCGGGGCCTTGGCCTACGGCGGAAGGCGTGGGCTAAGCACACGAAAATATAAGAATCGGGGGAATTCCAGTTTTATGGCCGCAAAACGCCTAAAAGTAAGGAACGGTCATGACGGGTGTCGCGCCCCCTTTTTCCTCGCGGAGTCCGAGTTTTGACATTTGGGACAACTCCTTCCCTTTTGGAATTAGGTATGACATTTGAAGAGTCGCCACCTAACGGATTAAGGTGCGTTAGGGCACCTAGAACAATTAACTTGTGAAACCAATTTACATTATCGGAGATTGGGTAAGGGCTCGAAATTACCTTGAGGAGAAGGTGTTAGGCACCCGTCGAGGTCCACCGATGGGTCCCGACCAAACTCAATTTAAGAGAATTAGTCTTTAAGGAAATAAAGCAGTTTAAGCAAATGGAGATTATTTTAAAACGGGAATTAAATGGGTCCTAAGTTTATTAGCCTATAGGATCACTTCCATGCAATACTCGGTAACCTTTCCCAAATTGAGGTATTACGCGTAGCATTAGCCCACAGGTCATCATCTCCTTTACTACCCAATTACCCTCCCCTTTTCAATTATTACCTAAGCGTTCTAATAACATCCAGTACGTACCTTATGCGTGCACTACCCGTCCCTTACCTCTGGCCCTGGAGGTGTTTAGGACCTCTATTTAAGGTGGTTCTCGATTCACCTATGTTGTTTAAGGAGAAAACTAAGCGACAAACAAAAGTCAAGTAGGACTGTCACATAAGGAGTAATTAAGTGGGCTCATGCTAACCTCTACAAATAGACGAACAAATGTAGCAATTTTAAATGATTTTAGGATCCTATAGGCAGGATATCTAAATGAGCACAAAACAGAATATATAACAGTCTTAAAGCGAGCAGACGAGTACCTATCAGTTTGCCTACTGATTTGGTTAATACCCTGAATCCGGGCATATGTCAAACAAGCAATCACAGTTTTTTAGACCCAGAATTTTAATTATCCTACAAGTTTGCCTAAGTGATAGTCGAGTAGAACCCTATAGACATGGTAGCTAAGCTATAAACCAGTTATTGATTTTAACAGGAAAATTTCATCTTTAGATCCAATAGGCATGCTTTCTAAGTGATGAAACTGATTATAAGCATTATTTCTTATAGACATGATATCTAAACACAAAACTGTTTTTTTTACACTTACTTCCTATAGGCATGATATCTAAGCGCGAAACTGATGTTTCCTATAGGCATGATAACTATATGCAGAATTAATTATTTTATTTCCTATAGGCATGGTATCTAGGTGATTTTTAGTTTCTATAGGCATGATCTCTATTAATCATGTGTAGGCAGAATTCTTTAAGCACATTGCCAGGAAAATTGTTATTCAAACAGACAAGATCCTATAGACATGGTTACTAATGCATAAAATGTGCATGTATCTTGTGGACGTGATTTCTAATGCAATGAATCTATGAATATAATTTCTAGCATACGAGTGAAGTACAGAACAAAACAATTAGAAAGCCCTATAAACATGATCTCTAAACAAGTATAACGCTCACATAATCATTAATAATCCTATAGGCATAATTTCTACCCGAGTTTCAAGCAAAGATATAGAATAAACCCCCTAGCTTTTACTAATAACCCCATATATGCTTTTTACAAGGATTATTACATTATTACAGACCAATACGAATAAATTATACAATGAAAAAAAAATCATTATACTATAGGGAGCCTTAGCAGGCCCAATGTCAACCTAGAAGCCAGGCCTTCAAGCAAGTCTGATGTCCACAGGTAGTCCATAATACACAAAATGGACTTCTGGTGTGTCAAAGTTCCCAAGCGCCTTAGGGACCCCGGGCAATGCTCACACCATAACCTTTTCAAAGAAACAGTTTTGCAAAGAGTTTGGAAGGCCAGCCCCAGTGTGTCAGAGTTCAGAAGAGTCTCATGGACCCTAGGCAGTGCTCACACTGGGGGTGGTAGGACCCTAGATAACTAAAAGTAGAAGTTTGAAAATAGTGTATAAGGGTAGGGGACAGTTTCAGAAAGAAAGTAGCAGAATAGAACCATATTTCAGCAGATTGACTCAGATATAGTTACCAGTAGTTAAACAATCACAACAACACAGGGACACTGGAATCATAGACATAACAGAGTCACATTTGAGTTCAACAATATTTCACATTGCCGGAGTTGACTTAGTCTATTAACTATTACTAGGTGGAATCATATAGACATGTATTTAGCAGAGAGAAACATGTTGAAGTCAAATGGCTAATCAGACAGCCATACAGAGAAGATAGCAGTAATCTAAATCATATTATTCTTGAAAAAAGTACACAGAAACCATGAATTGATCAATAACATGCTAAGGAAAATTATCAACACATAAAAACAGGATGGGAATTGGGGCATGCTAGTTGAGAAACAGGTAAACAAGTGCCATGGATCAAACAGGAATACGCTCAAGTATACTAACCATACTAACATGTAAGGCGGGACAAGTTAACAGGAACTAAGGCATGTTAATTAAGAGAGCAATAAACAGGAACATAAAGCAAATAGAAGCATGTTGAAATTCATAATGAACTGACTATATAGCATATAGAGGAGAGCATGATAACAGAAATTGAGGCATACCAGTTTAGAGGTAGCAAGCAGGAAGGTGAAGGCAAGTGGAATCCAAGAGTCTAGCCTTGGCTTTTATCCGGCTAGACAAAATAGCAAATAGAAGTAACAGAAAGAACTACAGTTGTGAGTGTGTGAGTAAGATAATAGTTTATGTGTGTAGGTGTTTTTGTATCTTTCCGTGTGTGTTCGTGTGTTTAAAAAATCAAATTGGTGAGGTTTATATAGCATTCAGCAGAGTAGGACAAATAAGTCAAAGAAAATTAAGAGTTCACAAATATGGTATGCAAATCGAATTAACCAGTTAATTAGGGCTAGAACCCAATCAATTAACACAGCAGGATCCCGGAAAGACCCCTTAAATTAGGGAGAATCAATTAACAGCCAAGTTAGAGGTTTAATAAGGTAAACAAATAAATCAGAGACCATCTAGGGGTCGGTTAAAACAATCAAATCCCCAGGCTAATAACCCAATTAAGGCAAGTAGTACTAATTATGAATCACAAATAAGGAAAAATAAGTAAAATCACAGAGAAATGCCAATTTCAATAGAAAATATAATTTCGAACACTAATTAGGCAAATAAAATTAGTTAATCTCTGTTAATTGACAGGGCCAAAAGAATAACGGGAAAATATCAGAACAAATAGTGAAATGATTAGAAACCCTAGGGATTAGAACATAGATACAAAAATCAGTCGAACAAGTAAAGAGAACCAGAGTTAAACACTTAAAAAATTTAGAACTTTTGCAGAAATGTAAAGAGATGACACCCTAGTTTTAGGGAAAAGCTAAAATCGGTTAATAACAAGAAAAATAGAAGGTTTTTAAAGAGAAATATCAGATAAACTCAAAATCATCTCAGATCTATAGAGATATGAACAGACTCGAATAGAAAGAGATTAGGTTTTTGAAAAATGGACCAAGGTGAGAAAAATCCAGTTTGGAACCAGCGGTTTAAGCCATAAACATGAAGATAACCACACTCACAAATATAGAGATGAACATAGGCAGGTTCATCGAGAAAATGAAGAAGCCAGGTCTGTGTTGAATCTCTTCGAGATTCCATCAAACAACAAGAAAATCGAATAGCCAGTAGAGATAGGAGGCCGGATGGGGCCTAAAATCAAAGGGAAACCTCATGGATTGAAGGGTTTCCGGTGACGGCGGGCTAGGGTTAGGGGAGAGTTTGAGAGAGCAGAGAGGAGGAGGGGTTCAAGGGCTGCGGGGCGGAAGAAATGATTAAGGTTAGGGCCGTTTGGTTAAGTTAAAAAAGGAAAATTGATCCTGGACCGTTGATCTTCTGTGATCAACGGCCAGGATTAAATTTTGGGCTGGGTCGGGTTAGGAAATTGGGTCGTGGGTATGGTTTGATTGGGCTGGGGTAGCAAATTGGGCTAAGGTTCGAAAATTAAAAGGGGCTATATGTTAAATACCCAATTAATTTATTAAAATAATTTTATAAAATAATTTACAAATGATAAAGATATGATTTGTGCATGAAAATAATTTAAAATAATTACTTAACACTATAAAAATATAAAAAGGTCATTTTCTATATAGATAATGTAATTATACATATACATGAGCTATTATTGCAAAGTTATTGCAATTACAGCTCAAAGATACAAATATAATTATGCATAAAATGATTAATTCTTAATATAGATATAAATGATAAAAAATCAAGTAATAAATCACCGTAAAATTATTTGTGATGCAATTAGTAATTATTTGGATAATAAAATGCTAGAATAAATTAATTAAAATACTTTTAAAATTACAGAAAATTATGGAAAAATGCTGGTTGATGCTCATGTACTATTTTGAAAGTATATATGCATTTTAAAATTTATGAGGGAAAAATTAGGTATCAACATCTGCCCCTCTTTACTTGGGAAGGATGAAAGAGTTGTCGGGTAAAGAAATAATGATCCATTTTTGACCGAATGGGGTGTTTTGAAAAACAAATATAGGCCGCACCCCGGTCTTTGTGCTGCCTACATATCCCTGGTTTTATAGAAATCAGGCCACGTGTAGTTCTGGACCCAACGGTGACTGAAACTGATGGAATTGTTATAGGAGTGGTAGTATATTTCGTGAAGGGTGGTATCAGATGGGTTTGTGCGGAGTTATGAGGGCGAAGCTGAATTGTAACGGACGCATCACAGGGCAGGTATCTGAACGGTCATAGAGTAAAGGCGGGTAATTGATAGCAATCGGTTAAATGGTAGAGTATAAGTGGTACGAGCGGAAATTAGAGCGAATGTTGCTCCTGTTTAAAAAACGGTTACCTCCCGGATTACCTGCAAAACTTAAAACACGATGCATGTGAGTATATAGATTATTGCGAGAATTTAAACATGATGCAAATTCCCTTTGGACCATGAAAGGTTGTCTTTAGACAGTGAAGATGACGTTCTTAGACCATGACGTCCCGGGCCATGAATCATGAGATAAGAGATTCGCAGGCCATGAAATGATGTTCCCGGGCTATGAAAATGGTGACTCTGAACCATGAAACCTTTGAATAATGATGTGCACTATAGAGAGATCCTTAGGCCATGACATGGTGTCTTCAGGCTATGAGGATGATGCCTTCGGACTATGATGTCTTTGGACAAATTGGCTATACATCAGCCCACGAAATTCAGAGACATGATACTAAAGGTAATAACAAGGCGAAGCTTAGCCTTGTGCAGAGTTTGGGGGCAAAGCTTAGCCCCGAGGGAAGAAGATAATGCAACATTTAGAATAGAGCAACACTTATACAGGGGGAGATAATACTTAATCCCATGAGAAGGCAGTGCTTAGCCTTATGGAAATAGGGAAGCAGGGCTTAGCCTCATGCGAGATTTGAGACAGGACTTAGTCTTATGCAAAGAGAAGGCAGTGCTTAGCCTTATGCCTATAGGGAGGCAGGGCTTAGCCTCATGCAAGGATTGAGACAGAGCTTAGTTTCATGCAAAGAGAAGGCAATGAATAGTCTTATGCAAATATGGAGGGCTTAACCTCATGCAAGATTTGAGACAGGGCTTAGTCTCATGAAAAGAGAAGACAATGCTTAGACTTATGCAAATAGGGAGGCAGGGCTTAGCCTCATGCAAATATGGAGGCAGGGCTTAGCCTCATACAAGATTCAAGACGGGGCTTAGTCTCATGCAAAGAGAATGCAACGCTTAGGCTTATGCAAATACGGAGGCAGGGCTTAGCCTCATGCAAGATTTGAGATAGGTCTTAGTCTCATGCAAAGAGAAGGCAATGCTGAGACTTATGCAAATACGGAGGCAAGGCTTAGCCTCATGCAAGGATCGAGATAGAGCTTAGTCTCATACAAAGAGAAGGCAATGCTTAGTCTTATGCAAATGTGGAGGCAGGGGTTAGCCTCATGCAAGATTTGAGACAGGTCTTAGTCTCATGCAGAGCAAAGGCAATGCTTAGCCTTATGCAAATATGGCTTAGCCTCATGCAAGGATCGAGACAAAGCTTAGTCTCATGCAAAGAAGGCAATGCTTAGCCTTATGCAGTGATCAAGTAGAAAATATGAGTAGAATATTTCTTAGCTTGAGATATATTTTCATCTGGTGGCCTGATTGTTATGAGGATAGTGACTTTGATATGTGTATATTCGCGAATACTCCTGTTATGCTCACTGTGCCTGCATCCAAAGAAACATCGTGAGTTTTTGTAGGGGGAGGTTGGTTCGCGCCCTTGTTTGCTTGTTTTGCTTTACTTTGCTCTGGACGCCCTGTTCGAGATATCCTGGGTAACACCTGGCTGACACAGAAATAAAGTTTTCGAAAATATGCACATATTTATGAAATAGAGTTATTTAAGAACATAGTGGTATATAATATCAAGTAAATTAGATGAACTAATGACTGTGACACTTTTAGAGACATTGAGGCTTCCTTGTATTAGAATTTTGATGGTCCTCCTCAAAATTCTGCCCCAGTTTAATGAATGATCCTTCGGCCGTTTTTTGTGCAAAGAAGTTTGTTGGATCTGCCGAAATTTTGAGAATCCTTCTCAAAATTCTGCCCCAGTTACTTAACTGATTTCTGACTGTCTGGCATATCATGGCGTCGGTTGGACTTGTTCTGGAATTTTGAGGGTCTTTCTCAAAATTCTTCCCCAGTTTCTGGTTCTGGGAAAATGAACATTTTATTAAGATATGATCGAACCCACAAGGCTTCCTACGTTTCCCCTCTTAACTGGGAATCATCAGGTCAAGCGTAGTTCAGTTACATCAAATGAAGAAATGTATACAATCCAAACATAGTATCTTTTGACTGCGTCTGAGTTGATAGGCTTTGGCCAAATTTAACCGCCCATTTCTGCAAGTATGAGTGCTCCTTCTGTTATCAACCGGTGAACCATGTAAGGACCTTGCTAGTTGGGTGAAAATTTCCCTTTGGCTTCATCCTGATGCGGGAAGATCCGCTTCAACACCAGCTGTCCCGGTGCAAATTGTCTTGGTCTGACCCTTTTGTTGAAAGCTCTGGACATCCTGTTCTAATAAAGCTGACCGTGACATACTGCATTCATTCGTTTTTCGTCTACGAGGGCTAGTTGCTCATAACGACTCCTTATCCATTCTGCATCACTGAGTTCGGCTTCTTGTATAATCTTTAAAGAAGGGATTTCTACCTCGGCTGGAATGACAACTTCGGTACCATAAACCAGTAAATAGGGAGTTGCCCTAATTGATGTGCGGACCGTAGTGCTGTACCCCAATAGGGCAAAGGGTAACTTCTCGTGCCATTGTTTGTGATTTTCTACCATCTTCCGTAGTATCTTCTTGATGTTTTTGTTGGCAGCTTCCACAGCTCCATTCATTTGAGGCATGTATGCTGTAGAGTTTTTGTGCTTGATTTTGAAGGTTTCACACATGGCTTTCATCAGGTCACTGTTGAGATTGGTGGTATTATCAGTGATAATGGACTCGGGAACCCCGAATTGGCAAATAATACGATCCTTGACAAAATCTGCGACGACTTTCTTGGTTATTGCTTTGTAAGATGCAGCCTCTACACATTTTGTGAAATAGTCGATAGACATTAAAATGAACCGGTGCCTATTAGAAGTGGTGGGCTCGATTGGACCGATGACATCCATTCCCCAGGCAACAAAAGGCCAAGGTGCACTTGTTGCATTGAGCTCGTTTGGTGGTACCTTTATCATGTCTGCATGTACCTGACATTGGTGATATTCCTGGACGTACCTGATGCAGTCTGTTTCCATGGTCATCCAAAAATATCCATCTCTGAGTATCTTTTTGGCTAGAACAAAATCGTTCATATGTGGTCCGCAAGTTTCGGCATGTATCTCCTCAAGCAATCTGGAAGCCTCCTTTGCGTCAACACACCTTAACAATCCCAGATCAGGAGTTATTCTATACAGGTTCCCGACTTTTTTTTTGGCGATCCAGGTTCGGGGACAGGAGCCCACTGTAAAAGGCGTCGGCTTAGTACAAGAAAATATTGGAATCGGGCGGAATTCAAGTTATATGGCCGTAAAATCCCAAAAAATGAGGAACAATCATGGAGGGGCAGTCAAAATTAGTTCCTTAACTCGTATGTGATGTCCCGGAAAATTTTTAGGCTATTCGGATCCGGGGGCCCGTGATCACGCCCAACTATGCCTTAGAAAAAGGACTCTGCGGACGTTGCAAATATAACCCGAGTATTACGCCCAGGGTCGAATCCACAGAGAGTTAACCTATCAACCACTATCTTCAGACCCACTAATTCTTCAGAACCAGCTTCCCAAATATTCAAATCTCAGTTGAGTGTTCTTTAACGACTAGCTTGCAAGTAACTAAATAGCTGTAAACTAAACTAATGAGCTTGTAAACAATTATGAGGAAAAGCTAAGGCAATGATTTCCCCTATTGATGGAATCCCTTCTGTTTATGCTCATACAAATTTACCACACCTCTCTATCAATCATGAACGCTAATCTTACCGCAAATCTCTCCCGAGTAATTACAGTAATTTACTATTGCACTCTCCCGAGATACACTAGCTTACTTTATTTAGCACGATTCACTTTAGATTACACCCAAGGCTTCGTTATCCCTAATCCCGCCTTTAAACCCGCAATTATAGATTCCTCTAATAATCTAGGAGTGGTGTTGTTCAACAATACCCTAAATATGCACTCTTTTCCAAGTTATGCACACTAAATAGGCACAGCTAATTGAGGATCCTGTCAATTAACTACAACGAACACGAAGTTGAACAAATAGAGATTAAACTAGCAATTTGTATTCACATAAACAAGAAGTTCATCACCCAATAGGTTCCATCAAAACCTTAGACAAGGAATTTAGCTACTCATGACTATGGGAAAATAAACTAAGATTGAATTCATCATAAAAATCAAAAGAAAAGAAGAAAGATGTTTAAAGTATTCTCTCACAATGGTTTTCCTTGCTAAGAAACCTTAAAAATCCATACATGCCTCTCTTGGGCGAAGTCTAATGTTTTAAAATAGGGTTTAGGTCTAAAAATCCCGTATTTGACACTTTGACCCCTGAAGTTTTCGCGCCTGCCGCGGTTCTGCCGCGGTCGCGGTAGAACCGCGGCCAAACACCCTCGCGGAATCCCTGAAGTTCTGCAGCTACTTTCCACCGCGGTTCTGCCGCGGTCGCGGTGGAACCGCGGTAGACCCAGTGCTCTGAATCTTCGGCCTGTTTTGCATGGTTCACTTGGGAAATTTCACAGTTGGCCTCTTTTTCATCAATTTTGATTCCAAAACTGCTCCTTAGCCTTCCTTATACATATATCACCTGCAAATCATGAAAAGCACTAATAAGAGCATTTTGTTGTCACTTTTAGCATTAAAACTACACAAGAAGGTGATTATTTAAGGTGTGATTATAGTCAAATTCACCTATTATCAGCCCGCGCCCACGGTAGAAGGCGTCGGCGAAATCTAGCTTAATTGCCGTAAAACCCAAAAAACGAGGAACGGTCATGGCGGGACGGTGACTATGGTTCCTTAGGTCGTATTTGAAGTCTCGAAAAAATTTAGGCGATCTAGGTCCGGGGACCCTAGCCCACGGTGAAAGGCATGGGCCATAGCACACGAAAATATGGGAATCAGGCGAAATTTCAGTTTTATGGCCGTAAAATGCCAAAAAACGAGGAACAACCATGGCAGTGCGATGACTATGGTTCTTTAGGTTGTATTTGACGTCCCACATTTTTTTAGGCGATCCAGGTCCCGGGGCTCTGGCCCACGGCGGAAGGCATGGGCTATAACACACAAAAATATGGGAATCAAGTGGAATTACAGTTTTATGGCCGTAAAATGCAAAAAAGCAAGGAACGGTCATGGCGGGGCTGTCCAAATTTGTTCCTTAAGGTCGTATTAGACGTCCTAGAAAAATTTTAGGCAATCCAGGCCCGGGGGATCAGGCCCACGGCGGAAGGCGTGGGTTATGTCACATGAAAAATGGGAATCGGGCAGAATTCCAGTTTTATGGCCGTAAAATACGAAAAAACGAGGAACAATGAAGGTGTGTCAGTCAAAATTTGTTCCTTAGGTCGTATTTGATGTCCCGAAAAATTATTAGGCGATTAGAGTCCGGGGGCCAGGCGCATGACTGAAGGCGTGGGCTATAACACATGAAAATATTAGAATGGGGCGGAATTCTAGTTTTATGGCCGTAAAATGCCAAAAATCGAGGAACTGTCATGGTGGGGCGGTCAAAATTTATTCCTTAGGTCATATATGACATCCTGGAAATTTTTTATGCGATCCGAGTCCGAGGGCCATGGCCCATCGCGGTATGCATGGGCTATAGCACACGAAAATATGGGAATCGGGTGGAATTCTAGTTTTATGGCCGTAAAACGCCAAAAAATATAGGAACAATCATAGCAGGGAGGTAAAAATTTGTTCATTAGGTCGTATTTAACATCCCGAAAAATTATGAAGCGATCTAGGTCCAGGGGCCCGGGCCCACGGCGGAAGGCGTGGGCTATAGCACACAAAAATATGGGAATTGGGCGGGATTCCAGTTTTATGGCCGTAAAATGCCAAAAAATGAGTTACAGTCATGGTGGGGAGGTCAAAAGTACTTCCTTAGGTCATTTTCTACATCCTAGAAAATTTTTAGGCGATATGGGTCCGGGGGCGTGGGCCTATGGCGAAAAGCGTGGGCTATAGCACACGAAAATATTGGAATCGGGTGGAATTCAAGTTTTATGGTCGTAAAATGCCATAAAATGAGGAACGGTCATGGCGAGGGGGTGATTATGGTTCCTTAGGTAGTATTTGGCATCCAGGAAATTTTTTAGGTGATCCAGGTCCTTGCGCCTGGGCCCACGGCGGAAGGCGTGGGTTATAACACACAAAAATATGGGAATCGGGCGAAATTCCAGTTTTATGACCGTAAAATGCCAAAAAATATAATTTGGTCATTGCGGGGTGGTGACTATGGTTCCTTAGTTTGTATTTGATGTCTCAAAAAATTTTAGGCGATCAGGGCTAGAAAGCCCGGGCCACGACGGAAGGCGTGGGCTATAGCACACGAGAATATGAAAATCGAGCGGAATTCCAGTTTTGTGGCTGTAAAACGCTAAAAAATGAGGAACGATCATGGGGAGGTGGTCAAAATTTATTCCTTTGTTTGTATTTGACGTCCCAATTTTTTTTAGGTGATCCGGGTTTGGTGGCCCGGGCCCACTGCAGAAGGCGTGAGCTTAGCACACGAAAATATTGGAATCGGGCGGAATTCGAGTTTTATGGCCAAAAAATAGGAACGGTCATGGAGGGGCGATCAAAATTTGTTCCTTAGGTTGTATTTGACGTCCCGAAATTTTTTTAGGCGATCCGGGTCTGGGGTCCCGGGCCCATAGCAGAAGGCGTGGGCGGAATTCCAATTTTATGGCCGTAAAATGCCAAAAAATGAGGAATGGTCATGGAGGGACGGTGACTAAGGTTCCTTAAGCCGTATTTGACATCCCAAAAATATATTAGGTGATCCGGGTCCGGGCCCTCGGTGGAAGGCGTGGCTATAGCACAAGAAAATATGGGAATCGGGTGGAATTCCAATTTTATGGCCGTAAAACGCCAAAAACGAGGAACGGTCATGGCAGGGCGATCAAAATTTGTTCCTTAGGTTGTATTTGACGTCCTTGAAAAGTCTTAGGTGATCAGAGTCTGGGGGCTCGGGCCAGGCGTGGACTGTAAGACACAAAAATATGGAAATTGAGCGGAATTCCAGTTTTATGGCTGTAAAATGCCAAAAAACTGTTACATCCCGCATTTCTTTCGTTAAAGTTTCGTGGTAAGTTAATCGACGTAGATTCGAGGATGTGATTATCTTGAGGTTATAAGCATTTATGCTATTTATAACAAGTGATAAGTAAGTGCCGTGAAGGTTAAAGGGTAAACGAATAATAAAATAAGTTTCGTTGAATGTTGTTAATTTGGAATAAAATATGGTACGAGCCATAATACCCGGTATTTATGGACTAGTGCCATACAAGGTATTACATGACCATGATAATAAGGTGTACAAGGTATGTTAAAAGTGAGTAGTATTTTAAGTAAGTTGAGATAATTCTTAATTTTGTGGGTAATTGGTTAATTATTGGGTAATGGGATATTACCTAATTAATTAGGGATATATTGGATAAGGATTAAATTTCACTATGTGGCAGCCCACCCTTCAAATTAAATGACTCGTGAATCAACTTGAAAGGTGGCAACTAAAGTGATAAACACAAGATACTACATTCTTCATTTACATGTAAAGACATACTTAGAAGATTTGCCATTTGGTCTTTAGATGTTCCAGTGATTAATTTCATAATGTTCTTTCTATTACAAACACACATTAAAATGTATTAAGAGAATACATAACATTTTCCTGCTACAACAGCAAAATAACCCACGATGGAGCACTTGATTTCATAGCATCTTAAGCAACATGAGATTTTGCGATTCTAAGGGAGTACATCGCAACCTTTTTCAAGAATATCGTACGTATAGTATCTTATTACTACATCAGAGGTTATTAGTTGACTCTTATCCTTCCCCGGGATAGTATCTTATTACTACGTTTCATTTCTGCCTTACATACTCGGTACATTCTTCGTACTAACGTCCCTTCCAGGGTCACTGTGTTTCATGCCATGTAGGTGAGGATAGGCGAGGTGAGGACCATCCACTGCAGGGTGCCTCCAGATATCAGCTTTTGTTTGGTGAGCTCCACATCTTCCTGGAGTATTGCCGAGTCACGTTCTATATATGTTATTTTGTTTTATGAGGATGTCAGTAACCCTATCCCGACTCATATATTATGGTCATGTTTTCTTAGAGGTTTTGCAGATATTGTCCTGTGTATAGTTTTAGGTACGACATGTCAACGGCCTTGTTGGCCCCTATGTATCTATATAAATCTTTTTTGAATTAATTATGTGATTTAAGTTCTAATATTATTAATTATATATATAAATGTGGCCTATCATGGCCCATGACAAGTCTTATAGTTAAAGGATAAGGTACGTGGCGCTCGGTTGAGTAGGCACCGGGTGCCAGTCATGGCCTTCTGATTTGGGTCGTGACAAAAGTGGTATCAGAGCAGTTCTGTCCTAGGGTTGTCTACAAGCCATGTTTAGTAGAGTCTTGTTTATAAATGTGTTGTGCACCACATTGTAAAAACAGGAAACTACAGAGCATTGACTACGGTTCCTTAGGGCGTATTTGATGTCTCGAAAAAATTTTAGGCGATCCGGGTCCGGGGGCCCTGGACCACGGCAGAAGGCGTGGGCTATAGCACACGAAAATATGGGAATCGGCCGGAATTGCAGTTTTATGGCCGTACAACGCCAAAAAATGTAATTCGGTCATGGTGGGGCGGTGACTACGGTTCCTTAGGGAGTAGTTGATGTCCCATAAAAATTTTAGGCGATTCGGGACTGGGCGCCCGGCGGAAGTCGTCGGCTATAGCACACGAAAATATGGGAATCGGGCGGAATTCCAGTTTTATGGCCGTAAAATGCCAAAAAATGTAATTCAGTCATGGTGGGACGGTAACGACAGTTCCATAGGGCGTATTTGATGCTCCGGAAAATTTTTAGAAGATACGAGTCCGGGGGCCCGGACCCACGGCGGAAGGCGTGGGCTATAGCACATGAAAATATGGGAATCAGGCGGAATTCCAGTTTTATGGCCGTAAAATGCCAAAAAATGTAATTTAGTCATGGTGGGGCGATGACTATATTTGGTTAGGGCGTATTTGATGACCCGGAAAAATTTTAAGCGATCCGGGTCCGGGGGCCTGGGCCCACAGCGGAAGACGTGGGCTATAACACACGAAAATATGGGAATCGGACGGAATTCCAGTTTTACGGCCGTAAAACGCCAAAAAATGTAATTCGGTCATGGTGGGGCGGTAACTATGGTTCCTTAGGGCGTATTTGATGTTCCAGTAAAATTTTAGGCTATCCGGGTCCGGGGGCCCGGGCCCACGATGGAAGACGTGGGCTATAGCACACGAAAATATGGGAATCGGGCGGAATTCCAGTTTTATGGCCGTAAAATGCCAAAAAATATAATTCCGTCATGGTGGGGAAGTGACTATGGTTCCTTAGGGCATATTTGATGTTTCGGAAAAATTTTAGGCGATCCGGGTCCGGGGGCCCGGGCCCACGGCGGAAGGCGTGGGCTATAGCACACGAAAATATGGGAATCGGGCGGAATTCCAGTTTTATGGCCGTAAAACGCCAAAAAATGTAATTCGGTCATGGTGGGGCGGTGACTACGACTCCTTAGGGCTTATTTGATGTCCCGAAAATTTTTTAGGCGATCCGGGTCAGGGATCCCGGGCCCACGGCGGAATGCGTGGGCTATAGCACACTAAAATATGGGAATCGGGTGGAAGTCCAGTTTTATGGCCGTGAAACGCCAAAAAATATAATTCGTTCATGGTGGGGTGGTGACTACTGATCCTTAGGGCGATTTGATGATCCGGAAAAATTTTAGGCAATCCGGGTCCGGAGGCCTGCGCCCACGGCGGAAGGCGTGGGCTATAGCACACGAAAATATGGGAATCGGGTGGAATTCCAGTTTTATGGCCATAAAATGCCAAAAAATGTAATTCGGTCATGGTGGGGTGGTGACTACGGATTCTTTGGGAATATTTGATATCTCGGAAAAATTTTAGGTGATCCGGGTCTGAGGCTCGAGCCCACGGAGGAAGGCGTGGGCTATAACACGAAAATATGGGAATCGGGCGGAATTCCAGTTTTATGGCCGTAAAATGCCAAAAAATGTAATTCCGTCATGGTGGGGAAGTGACTAAGGTTCCTTAGGGCATATTTGATGTTTCGGAAAATTTTTAGGCGATCCGGGGGCCCGGGCCTACGGCGGAAGGCGTGGGCTATAGCACACGAAAATATGGGAATCGGGCGGAATTCCAATTTTATGGCCGTAAAATGTCAAAAAATGTAATTCGGTCATGGTGGGGCGGTGACTACAGTTCTTAAGGGTGTATTTGATGTCCCGGAAAAATTTTAGGCGATCCGGGTCCGGGGGCCCTGTGAGCACGTGATTTTTGCCCTATATGAATTATTCCGAAAAATTCAAAAATGATTTCTTTATTATTTCACAAATTTTGTGAATTTTTGTGTTATTTTCTGATAATTGTTGCATTTTTTTGGTGTTTGTTTTAATTCGTATGAAAAATATTAAAAATACATCTGGCACTTGCATTTAGGATTTAGTTTCATATTTTAGGATTAGTTAGGCGTTAAGTGATTTTTTAGAACAAAATATAAAGAAAATAACAAAAATAGTCCAGTTTTGCATTTTTAATTGTTGAATTTGCCCTGAAATAGTTTTTAAACATTTTTAGGAAATAGTTTAACTTTTAAATATATTAGGTCTTTATTTTTGCATTTTTATTAAGTCAGAAAATATAAATAAAATATAAACAAATGAAAACAAAAACAAAACAAGAATAAAAAGAAACTAAAATAAAGAAGCATAGGGCTGGCCAACATTGGGCCATTTTTGTTCAGGCACTCAAGCCCAAACCCCAAACCCCTTCCAAACCAATCCCAGCCCAAACGCCCAAGATGAAATCCCAAAAATCCGGCCAAAATCAAGCCCAGTCATAGCCAACCCGGTCCATCCTCCACACCCTACCAAAACGACCCCGTTTCCCCCAATTTAATCACCCTCGATTCTTTTAATCCAACGGACGAGAACTGCCTAGGTTTTGTGATATAAATATGTCCTAACACTACCCTACCCCCCTCAGACCCCCTCACCCTCCCATCTATCTCACCTGTTCATCAGAGACCCTTAACCTCGCCGTCCTCCGCCGCTTGCCGCCGGCCGGAAATCGCCTCCGCCGGGGCGATCATCCAATAAGCCCCAAAATTACACTACTGCATCTCCTTCACCTCCCCATCTCTAATCTACCATTAGATTTCTTCAAAACCCTCCCAAACTGCTCGAATATGCAAAACCGCCTCCGCCGCACACGGCGGCGCCGCCACCCAAACATTACCAAATTCACACCCCAACCTTGCCTTCCCTTCCCCATACCTATACCACACTCTGTTTTCCCAAAATTCCCTTGTATCGCCTCAGATTATGGAAACCCTAACCCGCCGCCCCTAAACTCCACCACCTCAAGTTGGCGGCGCCGGCTTCAACCACTCCCAAATCAATACCCTGAGGCCCCCTTTGCCTCCCACATAATTAAATCCTGTACTAGTTCTCCTCAAACATCCCTGAAACCACTCGAATCTCGCCGGAGTTGGGTGAATTTTGAAGTGACGAGCCGGCAGAACCCTAGAGTCACAATCAGTGAGTTTGTTCAAATTTTGTCTCTGTTTTCTTCTTTTCTCATGTTGTTGTGAAGTAATTCCATGATTGTTCTTTCTCCATGATTAGTTGATAACATGAAATTGTTTTTCAAATTTGTCTTTAGTTTAAGAATAGGTTTTATTCAAATGCTCTAAGTTTAGTTTAAGTCCTTATTGATTGTTCGTCAGTAGGGTTTCAGTTTATTCATGTTAATTGATGCAGTGCTGTTTTAATTTGTTATCTTGATTTCAATTTGAGTTTTGTTCTGATTCGCTTTGATCTGATTTGGTTTGAGTGTGAGTTTGACGGTTTGAAGCAATTTTGTTCTTTTAAGTTTTGTCATTCTGGTTAAATCTAGTTTAGTGTTTAGTGTTAATTAGAAGCTGTTTGATTAATTAGTTCAACTATTAAATCTTCTTAATTGGTAATGTTTGGTTATAACTGAAATTAGAGTAGTTAGTTTAACTATAGTCAGATTCTAACTAGGTGAAAAGGGACTGGTGGTCAGTAAGCATAGGTTTGGTAATTTTGGATTAAATCAAGGGTAGTTTGGGCACCTAAAATGGGTCAATTTGTTAAGGCTCTGTAATTTCAGAGCCAAAATAAGGGCAAGATAGGCAATTCAAGGGTAGAGAATCTAGTAAGAACTTCCTAGAAGCTTCTAGATATGGGTTTTAAGGTAAATTTCAGAAGATAAGTGAGTTAACTTGAGAAACAAGTCAATAAATAGAGGACTAATCTGAAAATAAAAGAGGGACTAAAAAGAAAGCTGAAAATCTGAGGGCTGCCCTCATTTTGCCTATAAAAAGGCATGCCAATGCCTTAGAGAACAAGTTTTGGAGCCTCTAAAAATTCCCTTCCACTATCCACAAGTTTCAGATCTGAAATTTGAAATCCAAACTCCAAATCTTCAAAAAAAAAAAAAAAGTCGAAAAGAAAAAGAAATAGAAATGCAGTAGAAAACCAAAAATACTGTTACATTGCCTTTTATAGGTTAATTTCAAGTTTTAGGCAGTGATCTTCATCTCTTCTAATTGCTGAAGCTTTCCTGAAGTATATTGGGTCTATTTCGAGTGGTTTTTGGGGTTCAATCGAGTCATTTCGGGGCCATCAGTTGGTGTTGTACTTCTGTAGTGTGTTCTTGAGTTTTGGTGAAGCTTTTTGGTTCAAAATTACTCCCGTTTGCTGGTTTGATTGCTGTTTATCATCTATTGCTGCTGACTTCCCTTTCTTCCCATTTTGTTCACATTCCAGGTATTTTCCAGCTTCAACTGATGTATGATTGGACTGAATCAGTCGATGCATTTGGTTTATTGAAGAAATGTCATAGTGCTCATGTTAACTTAGTGTCAATCTGCTTGAAGCCATATTAGTTCGAATGTTATAGCTGTTGAAATTTATAACATAGTAGTGATAGTTGAGATTAGGATGATTAGAACATATTATAATCTGTATAATTTAGACTGATTGGGACTGATTGAGACTGTTGGAACTTTTGGAATTTGTGATGTTTCATTTAGTGGTAGCTTTAGTATAGAATCGTTTAATATCATGTATAGCTTGATTTTGTTTTATTGAAATGTTAGGAACTTAAATCGAATTGGAAATCACAGATCGGTTTTGTAACTAATATGGGATAGTCTAAATCGAGTTTTTAATATCAACAAATCCAGGTGTTTAGCCCTCAGACGTTCAATGTGCCAAAAATTATAATGATTATCTAATATCTCTCATCCGCTAGCTTATTGATTCAAATTTGTATAAGTGTGATTCAATAAATTTATGTTTCATCGTGTTAGTTTGAGGTTCCGTTCCAGAATTTGAATCTCCTTTGAGGCTGGGCATCAAATTGGCCAGAGATTTGAGATCTCAAAGTGGTTCAGCCCAGATATTAGTTGGGCCAATCGTAAGCCCAAAGTGCCAAAGGCATCTCTACTGGTCCAGTCATATGGATAGTCCAATGCCTTTTCCAAGGGCGGGCCTCAAAACCCATTGTGCTAATAGCTTATGCCCGGGTTGATTTTGTTAATGTTCATTTAATAACGGTAATTAATTAGGGTTTCTTCTTTTATTTTTAGAGACAAAATAAATAGAAAATTGTAGTTGCTTTAGGATCGACCTTTAAATAATAAACGAGGTGAGCCCCGCCAAATAAAATGCATAAATTGTGGGGCCCTCGATAAATGTTTATACAACAATACTTAGACTTCGGGAGGAGCCGTTTAGCGAATTTCACGGCTTTCCCCAAAGATAATAACACGTTAGCCACTTTAGGCATGTATTTTAAATAATTTTACCTTCCTAAATACGGGTGCACATTTATGTGACCCAAATCCAAATCCCAACGAAGTCGAAATGTGTCAAAAATCGCGGGCGCATTTATGTGACGCGGTTCGAGACGTGTTTTCACGACGTTGCAATTCTCTTAAAATAATAATAATAAAAGCGGTTCAAAGTTAAAAAGCATAAGCTAAAACATGTACTGAAATCAAATAAATTAGCCAAATATGACAGTTGAGCGACCGTGCTAGAACCACGGAACCTGGGAATGCCTAACACCTTCTCCCGGGTTAACAGAATTCCTTACTCGGATTTCTGGTTCGCGGACTGTTAACAGAGTCATAATTTCCTCGGTTCGAGATTCAAACGGTGACTTGGGACACCATTAATCTCCCAAGTGGCGACTCTAATAAATCCCGTTTTGTCCTTTAAGTGGAAAAACTCCTTTATGCCTTTGCGGGTGTAAGAAAAAAGGAGGTGTGACAGCTCTGGTGACTCTGCTGGGGACAAGAACCCAGAACTTCGGTTTAGGGTTCAAAATTCGAGCTTGGAATAATTGTTGAATTTGGATTTGTTTATCTGATTATATTACATGTTTGGACCTAATGTGCAAAACGTTGCTTTTTACCGCTTTGATATTATTTGAACTGTATATATAAAACTGCTACGAAACCCTTCTCTTCTCATCTCTGGGGATGTGCTCGCTGGTCGAGACTCCTTATTCTGTTAGTGTCATACCTTGAAATAAGAAAGAGGCCGGACAAGTTACTAAGCCGGATGGCCTTTTGGTTCCCGGTACGTAGCCCCCTCCTCGACTCAAGTTGTCCGCTTGGGTACACAGTCTAGAACATATACCCAGGTTTTGAACCTAGAATAACTCAACCTCATGCCGGATCCCTAGTAGGAACGCTTATTTGCATCACGTGCATATGACTTAGGGGACTCAACACAGGGGTTGGGTCCGTCTAGGACCGGTGTACCCGGAATAATGGACCATCCTGATGCATCCTACTTGTGCATTTATCTGTTTTGGACTCGCATGCTGACCGACTTTGAATATCTGGGAAATATTGAATAAAAAGAGAGAAAAATAGTAGTGTAGAGAGTTAATTACCTATTTTAAAAAAATCAATGTCCAAGTAGTGCCGAAATGCTGTCGGATTTTTGAGAAAATGAAAGAAAAAGAAGAAAAGTAGTGTTTTTTAGTTTGTTTTGTTTACCAATGGAAAAGAAAAACAAAAAAAAAAGAGTTTTATTTTTAAATTAGTTTGTTTATTTGCCACTGAAAAAGAAAATATAAAAAAGAATCTTGCTTTCAGAAATACTGTGTTTGCCAACAAAAATAAAAGAGTCTTGTTTTAAAAAATAGTTAGGTTTATTTGCCCGAACTACGCAGGTTTGATTCTCACCGGATGTGAGATACGTGGGCAACCCTCATCGGGTCCAACCTCCCCTTTTTCAAAAATAGCCGAAAATGCCAAAATTTTTAATTTCGTCATGAATAAGTCGGGTGCCGCCATTCTTGTTTAAAATAAGCCGAATGTCCCCAACAAGGGCTCCGGAAGGCTGTTTTTGCAAGAACAGCCACCCTAAGTCAATTTCAACGGTTAGCAGGCACAGCCTTAAAATCTCCTTCCCGGAAGTGCTGAAAGGCCGTAACTGCAAAACCGGCCGTTTGTTTTAAATTGGAAATTTGAACAAAAAATAGTGTCATTTTTCCTTTTTAGGTCAAAATAAGTGATTAAATCACCTTAATAAATGTGCAGGATGAGCACGACTCAAAATGAACCTTTCTCAATCATGCATAAAATCCCTTTGGAGTTGCGTCTGTGGTGGAGCGATCTAGGAGGAGAAGGGCAAGATGAAGTCAAAAAATATTTGAAAGGGCTTACCGGTTTGTTGGAGATTGTGCCTCGGGGAGACATTATCAGAGCATTGGTCATATGCTGGGACCCGGCACACAACGTGTTCCATTTTTCGGACTTTGAACTTACCCCGACCTTAGAAGAAATAGCTGGCTACATCGGAAATGATGAGATTCCTTTAAGACATAAGTAATTGGTTGCCCCGAGAACTGTAGCTGTGCATAGATTCTTAGACTCACTGAAGATAAGCAGGACGGTCCACAACGCAGATTTGGCGAACGGCTTTTGTACTCCACACTACATATACCACAGATATGGCCACATAGGAGGGTTCAACAACCCGGAAAACAAGATATGTAGCAAAGGAAACCGCCAAAAATGGGAAGAACATAGACGTTTTGCGTTTATGGTGGTCTTTTTGGGGCTTTTGGTATTCCCGAGGAAAGATGGGAACATTGACATAAAAATAGCCGGGGTCGTCAGCACTCTACTCACTCAAGCCAAAAGCACTCTTGCGCCCATGATATTAGCCGAAATCTTCCGCGCTCTTACAGCCTGCAAAGTCGGAGGAGACTTCTTTGAGGGGTGCAATCTATTATTGCAAATGTGGATGACCGAACACCTGTGCCATCGTCCTCAGTTCCTGAGTTATGGGTCCACAAAGAAAACATGTATAGAGGAGTTTTACACAAGGATTAAGGGGGTCAGCTTGCCCGAGGGATTCACTGGCTGGACATCATACTTTCGGTCCCTCACTGCTAGTCAAATAGAGTGGACGTTTGGATGGTTGCCTGTTGATGAAATCATATATATGCCAGCAACGGGGCCGCACTTCCTTTTGATGGGTCTTAAGAGCATTAAGCCCTATGCTCCATATCGGGTTTTAAGGCAACTCGGGAGATGCCAGATAGTGCCGAAAGACGGCGATATTAGCATCCAAGTGATTGAGATTGGTCCTGATGGACAGTTTCCTGAAGCAAAGGTTCGCCAGGTTTGGAGCGAATGTCAATACTTGGCGGCGAATACTTGTGTACGGGATCGATCTAAAGGAGAAGTGTCACCTAAGTACCATGCTTGGTATAGAAGGGAAGCTGCATTTGGGAGGCCGGCTAAAAGACCTCACCTCCAGGATTTTGCTGAATCATCGCAAGAACAGTGGGCTTGGTTAGCTAAAGAAAATAAATACGATGCCCGCATAGGAGCATTGGAAAAACAGGTCCAAGACCTCCAGTTTGAAAACAGCGTGCAAGCCGCGGCTGATGAGGGTGAGAGAAAGAAATTGGCCAAAAAAAATGAAGCCTTACGAGCCCAAATAGAAAAGATGAAGTTAGCGGCCGAAAATCCCGTTAGGAGCGCCAAAGATGCAAAGCTTATAGAAAATCAAAGGCAAAAAGTGAATGACTACAGTTTTGATCTCAACAAAGCAGAAAAGGAATTAGCCGGGGTTCGGAAACAATTGGCTAAGAACGCAGAAGAACGGGCTCGCATGGTTAAGCAGTTGAAGGACGAATACGATAATGAGGTCACGGGATTAAAGAAAAAGGTCATTGCCGCAGAGAACAGAATGATCAAACAGGCAAAAGAATTCAAAGTTGAAAGAGAGCACTGCTACACGGCATTGGCACAATTAGAAATGGACTTGCAACAACTCCATGAACAAAACCGGGTAGCCGAGCAAACTTTGGAGGCTAGGGCCCAACAGATAGGGCAGTTGCTTTAAGAAAAAGGCAGAATCAGAGAGAGAATCTTAACCGTTGCTCACTCCGTTACTAGGAAATGCCAAATGTGCGAGAACATGAATCGTACCACCTTCTTTGCATCCGTGATGATATTTGTGAAGCAGATAATGAGTGACCTGGACAGACTTCAAGGGGAACTTGCATATAGGCCCGCGGCGAGACCGAACGACGTCCCGCGGGCACCAGGAGCTTTAATGTATTCATGATTGTCCTTTGAGTCTGTATTTCCTTTTCTAGTAGAGTTTGTCATTTGAGTCTGTATTTCCTTTTCTACTGGAGTCTGTATTTCCTTTTCGTTAAAAGTCAGTCAGTTGATTGAGTCTGTATTTTTGTTTGAACTAGAATATGGATGGTGGAGTCTGTAGTTCTTTTCTGCATTAGAGTCGGGTAGTTGTCAGTTTTGAGTCTTTGTAATAGGTGTATTTGCTATCAATAAAATTAAAAATCCCAAAAATCTTTTGCTTCTATTTTACATTTATTCTTCACGAACTACGCCCGGTCTGATTCACGCGGGGTCGTGATACGTAGGCAATCTCCATAGGATTCGACCATAACTAAGTGAAAAAAGGAAAAACGAGAAAAGAATGAAAAGAAAGAGGTGAAAAACAAGACAGAAAAGAAAAGAGGGAAAAAGAAAAAAAGAGAGGAAAATAAGAAACCAAACAAAAGCAAACAAGAGAAAATAAAAAGGGAACAAAGGAAAGAAAAGAGCGAAAAAACAATTTTTGAGAAAAGGAGCGAATAGGAACAAGGAAAAACCAAGGTAAAAGAAAAAAAAGAAAAGAGGAAAAAATAAGAGAGAAAAGCAAAAGAAAAGAGGGAAAGGCAAGAAACAAATAATGGAGAACACGAGGGAAGAATGAGAGGAAAGGCATGGCAAATAAAGAAAAATGAAAAGGCCGGGATGACGCATGCGACCGATCAAAAGCATAATAGGAACTGTTAACTGCTTAGGTGCAGTCATTCCCCAAATGTGTGGGTACCAATATGATAAATGCCCTAACGCTAACGTGATGGTTTCATTTTGTCATATCATTCCAGACAGGTGGTTGGTTTGTGGTTTTAAAGTAACTCTTCCCTACAACACAAAGGAAAAAGGCAATGGTAGAGAACAACAGAACTGAGTGGGTTGATACCGGTGCCCGAAAGCAACTGGTTGAACAGGACAACGGGTTGGTAGAAGAGGTAAAGATGTTGAGACAACGCGTGGCAGACATGTATCAGGCATGGATGATTGGGAAGGCACCACCCCCACCACCACCCAGCCTCCTAGACGCTGTCCTTACCCAAACTCCGGACACAACGCCAGGTGATCCTCCACCTTCTACATACTTACCCGCTTATCACAGCTTTCCCAGCCACCCTAGTAGCTCCATCACTCGCCGTCCAACTATCTTTTCCCAAAAGTGCCCTCCGGTCACATCCACAGTTCTCAACAATGAACACCCGCCCAAAGCTCATAACGCCCAATATTATCCCTCCGAGGTTGCTCACGAAGAGGTGTTAAGAATGGGGGAGCTAGTAGAAGAGGGAATCAAGTCAGGCAAGATCATAAGTTGCTCGAAGGACATTCCGAATATCCCAGCAAGCTTGGGTGGGTGAAGGGGAAGCAGAAAAGGTGATCCGATGGGTTTTCCTGATCAATACTCCCAGCCCCGACATCATCCTCGTGGACATCCTTGTACGCCAGGTGACCCTTCCCAATGCTACTTCTCTCCACGTAACTCCCAGAGTCATACACCACTTTTCCGGTGCCTGGCTCCACAAAATGCTTATCTATCCCCACGAGCCTGCCAGAAACCCCCCGGATCTGGTTTCCGGCCCAATCAAGCATGTAGGGATGAGAGGTTGCGGAAGAAGAAAGCCTACACTCCATTGGAAGGGTCATACGCCAATCTGTTCCAGAGGCTAAGGAGTTCGGGCCTGTTGAAGCCTATCCAGATAAAAATACCAAACCCTCTGTCAAAGACGTTTGACTTTTCCCAAAGGTGCGCATATTTCTCAGATGCCCCAGGGCACGACATAGAAAGGTGTTGGAAGCTGAAGAAAGCAGTTCAGAAGCTTATTGATGCAAGCGACATCGTTGTGCCAAATCCAGAGGCAGCAAATACTAACCAAAGCCCATCTCCTGTGCGTAATGAGACACATATGGTGGGTATGATTTATTTTGAAAATGAACATGAGAACTCTTCTAAGATCCCTGGAGGACCAGATGCTACTAAGGTTTCAGCGCTATCATAGGTTGATCGTGAGAATGAGCCGGCAGAAGAAATTCAGAAGCAGTCTGCTCAAAACAACGTGATGAAGACTTGTGAAAATTCCAGCAATCATGGTGTGAAATTCAGTGGCTAAGATGCCGTGTTTGGTAATGGGAAGACGCTCCATCTCTTGGAGTTTTGGTGTTTTATTTTGTTGTCATTTCTGTTGTCCGGGTTATTTCAGGGTTGTAATCCGGATTTTGTCTTGTGACTCAAACCCTTCTATCCTTTCACTGTGTCTTGTTTGTCTCGTCTTAGTAGCTTGTGTAGTGCTGTTTAGGTTGGTTCAAGGGTCGTAACTCTAGTCTAGTTTGCTTGTTTCGTTGTTTAAACCCTTTCACCGTTAGTCTAATGTAATTCTCTGTTTCCCGCCATTTCTAGTCATTTTATCTAGTTCCTTTCTCCTTTTGAAATTCTTTTCATGCTGGTTCTGGTGACATGACATGCACGCATAATTCTCAGCCTGGTTTTAAAAGTCAGTTTAGTAAAGAAGCAATAAGACAATGTTGAAGATGTAAGGACAGGCGAGGGATTTTGAAATCTCTTCGAGCCCAAATTGTGTGAAACTGGGTCAAACGGAACATAAAGAAATATTGTGGAAATGCATCATGCCACATCGGCTTGAAACCAAAGGCAAGTTTGCGCCAAGTCTACAGGGGCCGTTCGTGGTACCGAGATTGTTGTCCAATGGTGCTTGGTAATTAACAAATGTATAAGGAAAATGTGTGGATATGGTTAGTAATTCTGGTGTAATCAAAAGATGTTACGTATGCTTTCCTCATGTTTGTTTAATTGTGTAGTTTGTACTTGGCATGTTCTGGAGACTGGAATGACGAAGGCATTTGGTTCTGCTATCCAAACACTTTATCCTTTGTTACCCCTTTGAGCCTCGGTTATTTTCTTGCATACCCCTCTTTCGGAATCAATAATAAAACTTGTAAGCCCGAGCGGGGAAAGAAAGTGGAGAAATAAGAGAAAAATAGTGAAAAGGGAAAAAGAAAAGGAAAAGAAAAGAAAAGAAGGGAAAAGAAAAAAAAAGAAAAAAAGAAGAGAACAGAAAAGAAAAGAAAAAAGAAGAGAAAAAGAAAAGAAAGAAAAGAAAAGAGAAGAAAAAAGAGAAAAGAAACAGAAAGAAAAGAAAAGTGGGAGAAAAGGAAAGACCGCAACAACGAAGTAATTCTATGACCTGAACTACGTTTGACTTGATCCCGAAAGGTTACGTAGGCAGCCTCTCTCTGAGGTTCAGTCACACCGAAATAAAAGTCCGAAAATCCCCAAGAAAGAAACTGGGGCAGAAGTTATGGTTGTTGTGAGAAATCTGATTCCGAAAGTTGTAATTTTGAACCCATGTTGAATTGTTTTGAGCCTTTTATACCCTTTCTTTCTCACCCTATCCCAAAGCCCACATTACGGTCCAAAGAAAGACCTTCCGATGAGTCTTCAAGAAGTGCCAAGACGAGCAAGCAGAAGTGATTCATGTCAGGGGCAACACTCCGGTACATGCAGAAAAAATAAGGAAAATGAGAGAGTCTTATTGGTGAAAACCCTCACGGGCACCATAAGGCAAAGTGAGTGAGAGAAATCAAAATGAGAGAGTCTTATTGGTGAAAACCTTCACGGGCACCTTGAGGCGACTGTAAGTTGAGAGAAAGAACGAAATGAGAGAGGCTTGATGGTGAAAACCCTTCGGGCACTACAAGTCGAATAAGGATTGTGAATCAGATTGGATAAGCGGAGCATTGAAGCCCAATTTCATGATGAAAAGGTACAACAAGAGCTGAACATCAGATTTTGCTTGACAAAATATCTACAGGTGCATGTCATGGTCATTAGAGTTGGTATCCACACCTGATAGGTTTCTACTTCGTAGTTTTCTTGTTAGGAATCATCTCTTTCCTTTGTCCTTCACTCTATTCCTTTTGTTTCATTTACTTCCTCCTCTTGAGTCTGGGTGGTCAAAACAAGTGAGAAATGACTTCAAAATCTGCTACCAAGCTTTCCAATTGAACAAAACGGGATCTGGTGAACACATCAAAGCGTTAAGTCAGGAATGAACAACAAACGCACTGAGCTGGTAACAGTCAACATGCTTTGGGATTCGTCTAAAATACGAAGGCTGGGTATGTATCAATTCATGGACGATGCAACAGAATGAGGGCTAAGGTGAACGGATCAAAGGTATTTTCTGTGAAAAGATTGACAAAAAGGGTGGTAAACCAGTGACAAGCGAGGTATTCCAAGCAGAAATCAAAGTTATTGTTGGAGTATGGCAAGTGAAGGAGCAATAGATCTCGAGGCCAAGGCCATTGATTCAAATTAGGAAAGAACAACATACGCGCTGAGTTGGTAACAATTAATATGCTTGGGAGTCCAGGTGAAACACAAAGGTTTGGCAAATGTCGGTACGAGCGGTGCAACAAATAGAGGGTGTTGGGTCTGAATGGAGAAGAGGTATTTTCAATGGTAAAAATGACAGAGGAAAGTGGTTAGTCACCAAACAGGCAAGGTCTTCAAATGGAATCAGCGATCATGGGAAGAAAATGAGCTATCACCCTCAAAGTTTAAGGCCACAAACCAACCACCACATTTTTAAACTGACAAGATTTTTCTTTGATTGAAACAGGGGCAGAAAGTTTTCGTTGGTTTCGGAGAAACCCTCCTTAGGGAAAAAGCAAGCACCCAAAACAGGTATGACGGGAAATTCTCAGGACCCTCCTGGAAAATGGGACTTAGTTTAAATTTCAAAACAATCATGAGCAGCATAATTTAGCATAAATAGGAATATAAGTTGGTTTCAAAGTTTGCACGTTTAAGATAAGATTCAATTAGGATTTTTCAGGCCCCTCCTGGATAATGGGATGTAGCTTTAAAGTTCGTTTCAGATAACAAAATACAGTGGGAGTCGTACCTTCAGTAGATATAACTTAGTTAAAACTATCTTTTAACTAGAAGTTGTCAGGACCCACCTGGATAATGGGGAGTAGTTTAAGACCTTTTAGACAACAAATATAGTGGGGGTAATACCTCTAGAGGATATAACTTAGGTTCATAATTATTGGAAGTTGTCAGGACCTCCCTGGATAATAGGACTTAGCTTTCAAATTCTTATAATAGTTGGTAGAATAATTCAGTTTAACACTTACCCATGTACCCAGCTACCAAACTGGGGCAGAAAATTTTCTTTGTCTGTTTATTTTGTTGCAGTTAGGAGCCCACCTGGAGAACAAGGGAATACTTTTCAAGCTCAGCAATCAGGAGCCCACCTGGAGAACAAGGGAATACTTTTCAAGCTTCAGCAATCAGGCGCCCACCTGGAGAACAAAGGAAGTGCAATTCAAATTTTATCTTTTAATTTTGATATTTGATAACATGCTGTACCCAGTTACCAAACTGGGGCAGAAAATTTTCTTTGTTGTTTGTTTTGTTGCAGTCAGGAGCCCACCTGGAGAACAAGGGAATACTTTTCAAGTTGCAGTCAGGAGCCCACCTGGAGAACAAGGGAAGTACAATTCCAATTTTAGTTTTAAATATTTGATAACATGCTGTACCCAGTCACCAAACTGGGGTAGAAAATTTTCTTTGTTGTTTATTTTGTTGCAGTCAGGAGCCCACCTGGAGAACAAGGGAATACTTTTCAAGTTCAGCAATCAGGAGCCCACCTGGAGAACAAGGGAATACTTTTCAAGCTTCAGCAATCAGGAGCCCACCTGGAGAACAAGGGAAGTACAATTCAATTTTAGCCTTTAATTTTTAATATTTGATAACATGCTATACCCAGTCACCAAACTGGGGTAGAAAATTTTCTTTGTTGTTTATTTTGTTGCAGTCAGGAGCCCACCTGGAGAACAAGGGAATACTTTTCAAGTTCAGCAATCAGGAGCCCACCTGGAGAACAAGGGAATACTTCTCAAGCGCCAACAATCAGGAGCCTGCCTGGAGAATAGAGGTACATATTTCAAACTTCAGCAGTCCAGCATCACTCGGAGGAATGGCGAAACATCTCCAATCACAATGCAAGGCAACAACGCAAGAATTCCAATGGAAGAATACAAGTTCAAGGCAACACAAAGAGCAAGTTAGAAGACATAGATAGGACCCTTTTGTAATTCATATATCATAGCTTAGGCTAGCTTCTTTTTATTTTAACACGGTTGTAATAAGGAGGCCAACGAGCAGTAGCAGCAGCAACATCAGTAAATCACAGCTCCTGGTAGTCCCAGCTACCAAACCTTCCCGAACTACACTGACCTGATTCCTTTTTAGCCAAGGATATGTAGGCAACCT
>NW_017671923.1:0-2195 GCF_001879085.1 Nicotiana attenuata | reverse complement strand
TTAGGGGGTTAAGTGGTTTTTTAGAACAAAATATAAAGAAAATAACAAAAATAGTCCAGTTTTGCATTTTTACTTGTTGAATTTGCCGTGAAATAGTTTTTAAACATTTTTAGGAAATAGTTTAACTTTTAAATTTATTAGGTCTTTATTTTTGCATTTTTATTAAGTCAGAAAATATAAAAAAAATATAAACAAATGAAAACAAAAACAAAACAAGAATAAAAAGAAACTAAAATAAAGAAGCATAGGGCTGGCCAACATTGGGCCATTTTTGTTCAGGCACTCAAGCCCAAACCCCAAACCCCTTCCAAACCAATCCCAGCCCAAACGCCCAAGATGAAATCCCAAAAATCCGGCCAAAATCAAGCCCAGTCATAGCCAACCCGGTCCAGCCTCCACACCCTACCAAAACGACCCCGTTTCCCCCAATTTAATCACAACCCTCGATTCTTTTGATCCAACGGACGAGAACTGCCTAGGTTTTGTGATATAAATATGTCCTAACACTACCCTACCCCCCTCAGACCCCCTCACCCTCCCATCTCTCTCACCTGTTCATCAGAGACCCTTAACCTCGCCGTCCTCCGCCGCTTGCTGCCGGCCGGAAATCGCCTCCGCCGGCGGCGATCATCCAATAAGCCCCAAAATTACACTACTGCATCTCCTTCACCTCCCCATCTCTAATCTACCATTAGATTTCTTCAAAACCCTCCCAAACTGCTCGAATATGCAAAACCCTAATACCGCCTCCGCCGCACACGGCGGCGCCGCCACCCAAACATTACCAAATTCACACCCCAACCTTGCCTTCCCTTCCCCATACCTATACCACACTCTGTTTTCCCAAAATTTCCTTGTATTGCCTCAGATTATGGAAACCCTAGCCCGCCGCCCCTAAACTCCACCACCTCAAGTTGGCGGCGCCGGCTTCAACCACTCCCAAATCAATACCCTGAGGCCCCCTTTGACACCCACATAATTAAATCCTGTACTAGTTCTCCTCAAACATCCCTGAAACCACTCGAATCTCGTCGGAGTTGGGTGAATTTTGAAGTGACGAGCCGGCAGAACCCTAGAGTCACAATCAGTGAGTTTGTTCAAATTTTGTCTCTGTTTTCTTCTTTTCTCATGTTGTTGTGAAGTAATTCCATGATTGTTCTTTCTCCATGATTAGTTGATAACATGAAATTGTTTTTCAAATTTGTCATTAGTTTAAGAATAGGTTTTATTCAAATGCTCTAAGTTTAGTTTAAGTCCTTATTGATTGTTCGTCAGTAGGGTTTCAGTTTATTCATGTTAATTGATGCAGTGTTGTTTTAATTAGTTATCTTGATTTCAATTTGAGTTTTGTTCTGATTCGCTTTGATCTGATTTGGTTTGAGTGTGAGTTTGACGGTTTGAAGCAATTTTGTTCTTTTAAGTTTTGTGATTCTGGTTAAATCTAGTTTAGTGTTTAGTGTTAATTAGAAGCTGTTTGATTAATTAGTTCAACTATTAAATCTTCTTAATTGGTAATGTTTGGTTATAACTGAAATTAGAGTAGTTAGTTTAACTATAGTCAGATTCTAACTAGGTGAAAAGGGACTGGTGGTCAGTAAGCATAGGTTTGGTAATTTTGGATTAAAGTCTAAGGGTAGTTTGGGGCTACCGTAAAATGGGTCAATTTGTTAAGGCTCTGTAATTTCAGAGCCAAAATAAGGGTAAGATAGGCAATTCAAGGGTAGAGAATCTAGTAAGAACTTCCTAGAAGCTTCTAGATATGGGTTTTAAGGTAAATTTCAGAAGATAAGTGAGTTAACTTGAGAAACAAGTCAATAAATAGAGGACTAATCTGAAAATAAAAGAGGGACTAAAAAGAAAGCTGAA
Organism: Nicotiana attenuata; assembly: GCF_001879085.1. NCBI lineage: Eukaryota > Viridiplantae > Streptophyta > Magnoliopsida > Solanales > Solanaceae > Nicotiana > Nicotiana attenuata. The sequence continues at coordinate 329 of NW_017671923.1, read as the reverse complement.
AATCTGAGGGCTGCCCTCATTTTGCCTATAAAAAGGCATGCCAATGCCTTAGAGAACAAGTTTTGGAGCCTCTAAAAATTCCCTCCCATTTTCCACAAGTTTCAGATCTGAAATTTGAAATCCAAACTCCAAATCTTCAAAAAAAGAAAAAACAAGTCGAAAAGAAAAAGAAACAGAAATGCAGTAGAAAACCAAAAATACTGTTACATTGCCTTTTATAGGTTAATTTCGAGTTTTAGGCAGTGATCTTCATCTCTTCTAATTGCTGAAGCATTCCTGAAGTATATTGGGTCTATTTCGAGTGGTTTTTGGGGTTCAATCGAGTCATT
>NW_017671922.1:150000-235863 GCF_001879085.1 Nicotiana attenuata | reverse complement strand
TTAACCGTCGTCCTTCGTAGTAACCTAAACCTTAAGTTAGTAGTTTCGTTTAAACTTAAAGTTCGTACTAACCTAAACCAAACAAGGGGGAGGGGGGGGGGGTGTATTTGTGTTGTACTCTAATTTTTCGCTTAAACTGCTTTTGGAAGGACCTGGTTCTTCTAGGTGTACTTATTACTACTGTTTGCGGAATTAAAAGTACATAAAATAAAGAACACATAGATTTTACGTGGAAAACACCCGGCTCAAAAATGTGAAAAAACCACGACCTACTACTCAGTAGGATTTTCCCAAACTTCCACTAAAATCACTGAGCCAAAACTGCATTTACAAAACTCTTTGTAAACCTAAGGATTAACTCTAATCCCGTTGTGGCAACCAGCCTCTAACTGCTGCGACAACTTCAAGTTAACTCTAACTTGAATACTCAAAATACCTATTACAATTGCTTCTAGATAAAGCTGAAAGGTACAATATGAAACACCTACTACAATTGAACTAGAAATAAAGAAAGACACATAAAACTCTTTATGGAGCTAGTTCATGTAGCTTCTGGTTTGCACACTTAAATCACACACGAACTGCTTGCAAAAAGCCTTGCTATTTTGCTCCCAATTCACGTTTAACTTCTGCGTTTTTGTGAAACACTTTAATGTGAGAACCTCCTGCAATTTATAGAGTGAGTAGATGAAGAAATAACTAGAGTTCTGATGCAATTCTTCCTTGGTGGAAGAGTTCTAGTTGATTTCAACTTCTAACTCCTTCCCTATCTTGGATAGTGTTCTCTTTGATTAAGGACTCGTTCTCCTTATCAATTATGCAACCTTTTCGATGAGGAGATATTAAATACACCAAGTTAAGCTTATCTCCTTCACGTGCATCCCACATGCCTGAATCTGCCTGTTTTTGTGAACCTGAGGGATGGACCACTGGATGGACCTGGTTCATGTCTGAGTTCCTTTGTCAGTCTTCAAAACTAACCTTTACTTGGGTCAACAGCATATGTTCGAATTTGCATTCGGATGTCCCTAAAAGGTTTTGGCTCTAATTAGCGAAAGTTGGCAATTTGGAGGTTTGGAAAGCTCATAAGTTTGACCAGGAGTTCACTTTAATGATATTGGGTTCGGATTTTGGTTCCGAGAGTTGTAATAGGTTTGTTATGTAATTTGGAACTTGTGTGCAAAATTTGCAGTCATTCCGAGTTGATTTGATATGGTTCGGCACAAGTTTTGGCTGAGTTCATTTCTGTGCATCAAGATCGCGAGGGTACAACCGTGATCGCGTAGAGTACCACTGGATAGTGCATATAAGTACTCTATTTTGGAGCTTGAGCTCATTTTATAACTTTTGGAGTTATGGAGCTCGGGTTTGGGCGATTTTGATGGTGATCTTTACCACATGGATTGGGGTAAGTGTTTCCTACTCGGTTTTGATTATATTCCGTGATTCCATCTTTGATTTTGGCACATGATTGATGATTTCAAAAGAGAAATTGGGGGTTTTTTGTTTAAACTTTCCTAAAGCGATTAATTCTGTTTTGAACATCGATTCGGGGTCGGATTTGAGTGAAATTAATGTGGTTGGACTCGTATTCAAATGTGTTATCGGAATTTACTAATTTTGTCTGATTCCGAGATGCGGGACCGGGTTTGACTTTAAGTATTTGATTAAGGATTCGACCTTTATCGTTTGGGTTTGCTCCCCAAGGCATTATTCGATTATTTTGAGTTGTTTTTGGCTAGTCTCGAGTCATTTGGAGGTCGATTTGAGTGGGATGACGCTTCTAGTATATCGATTTGGCTTGTTTTAGGTAAGTGTCTTGCCTAATTTTGTTGGGAAAATTTTTTCTACTACTTGTTATTGTTTGCTACATGCGGAGGTGATGCATATATAAGGTGACTGGCATATATGCATGTGCCAGGGTTAATCATGCTTGAGGATAGATTATACAATTATTTATACCTTGTTGGAGTATCTGACCTTCTTTCTTCATGTTTTACTTGACTTTTAGATTAATATGAGTATGAATTTGAATGTTAAAAACCATGATTTTTCTTATTATAACTTGATTAAAAATTGACGGATTTTTAAGAAACCATTTGTTGATACCCCATTTTTTTCTATATATTTTTAATACACATATATACTTTCAAAATAGCATAGATGCATATATAATAATGCACAAGCTTTTTTATAATTTTTTCTATAATTTTCAAGGCTTTAAATTGATTTATTTCTTCCCCTTTTACTTATAAAATTTCCAATAATTATCCTACAAACTATTGTTGTGGTAATTTAGCCATCTAAATTCTATATTTATGCCAAACTATTGCTTAAATATTTTTAGTGCATTTTTTATAATTGCAATTACATTTTTAAAGCCAATTTGCATATAATTGCAATACTAGCCCTATTAATGCACAATTACGTTATTAATGCATAAAATGGTCATTTATATTTTTAAAATATTAAAAAACTATTTTTAATCATTTTCAGTACACGAAATATTTTTTATAAATTATTTTACTATTTTTTTTATAAATTGTATAGTATTGAAAATGGCTATTTAAAACTTAGCCTAATTTCATTTCAATTCCAGCCCAATTCCAACCCCTCCCCAATCCCAAACTAGACCACAAAATTACCCAGCCCAATTCCTGATTAAAATACCCGACCCAATACCGGCAAATCCTGGCCGTTGATCATTTTGATTAACGAGCCAGGTTCTTCCTTTCCTAATTAAACCGACCAACACCCCCCCCCCCCCAAACCTAATTCATTCTACAACCCACTCCGCCGCCCTAAAATCCTCTCTGTTCTCAAAACACTCTCAACCTAAACCCTAATCTTCAAACGCCGACCTCCCATCTCCGGCCATCTCCGGTGACCTCTGATCATCTCTCAGGCCTCCAATGGCTTCTCTCATGTCATTCTTGCCTTCTCTAAGGCCCTCTAGGGACCAGGGCCATGCCAACTTGCATCTAGGGTTCATCTCCTGCCTGTTCCTGGCCATTCCAGTGTGATTTCAAACGAAATCGTTCTATATTTGCTACGATCTATGGGTTTCTTGACAGGTTTCTTCATCTCTGTATGAGTCTCTTCGAAACCCTAATTTCCTTTCTATACCTCCTAGATCTGCACAGATCTAGGCAATTTGAGTTTGTTTCTTGAGTGTTTTACAATAGCCTTGAGATTCCTTACAAGAATCGTTTGATTTCAAATGATTTCTTCACCTTTTCTAAAACTAGGGTTTTCGGAATTTCTTTTAATACTTTGTTCAAATGGTTCTTTGAGTTTAAACTTCTATTTCTCACATATTTTGACTGATTCTATGAGTCTACTACAGCCTTAACTCGCCTATGTTGAAAGCCCTAATTTTTTAGGGTTCTTCCTTTGGTTTTTGAGCATTAGCATGACTGACCGGTTCTCGTTTTGAGTTTTTTTTTGTGATTTCTCGTGACTTTCTTGCCTTGATATGCTTTTACTGAGTTTCTTAGTCTAAACTTTCACTGATTCTATGTGCTTGTGTTCATCTTGACTGATCACATCAAGACCTGCATCTTTCTCGTTGAATCAGTATTGTTTAACTTTTATTTTGCTAAGAGTTATGTGTCGATTCCTTACTGTCCATGTTTTACCTTATTTATATGCTAAACATGCTGACTCTTTTCATGACCTTCTCTTTGATTGAGATATGTAATATTCCGAATTCCTTATTTCTTGGGTTGATTTGAAGACTTCCCTTAAACCTTTGATTCTTACCTTTCTACTCAATTTGATTGATCTGCTTGCCTTAATTAACTTTACCTTACCTTGTTTGCATTGTTACTTGATTTTTACTGATTATTTCCTTAACTGGAATTTTCAGAACCTAGCCCTAATTACCTGTTCTATACTTGCACTGTTTGAAGGCTTTCCTTATTTGTTATACTCCAGCTATATATGATTTCTTTCCTTATTTGTCACCTGCACTTTACCATTTGAATTAATTCCCTTAATTAAGGGAGGACTCGAAATGATTTTATTCTGAGTTCTATAATTACTGAACAATTTGATTCTTACCTTATTTACCTAGCTTTCAAACTACTATATATATTGCTCTCTTCCACAATCTAAGGACATGAGTTGACATCTCTCATACACTCAAAAGCTCTTCTGCTTTCTTTGTTACTTACTATTGTTACTAAATTAGCCAGTTGCAAGCCAAGGCTAATTATTGCACTCTCCTGTTCCCTACTTTTCGTTTATTCTCTTTACTGGTATGTTCTGATTTTAAATTCAAGCTCTCAAACCAATGTGTTTCATACTGCTTCAGTTCATCATATTCCTAATCTGTTTTTATCTATTGTTTTGCTGTTCAACATGTAATTGACCTATTACTTCCCCTAGTTATGTCTTATGACTTCTAGGATCAGCATGTCTTATGAACTTGTAGTCTGTTTAAATTTGACTCTACCCTGTTTTTGAATGTTGGTTTACTTGCTATTTAGTCTCTAGTATGATCCTTTCTTTGCAAAGCAATGTTGTTACCCTAAGTTGTTTGGTTCTATGTTGGTTCTGAAACTCTTACTGTGTTGTATCATTAGCTATCCCTAATCCCATGAACCCCCTAAAGCACCTCTGATTCTATAACTATGTTCTAATTGGCGCCCCTGGATCCATGTATTACTATTTGCACAATTAGCTACCCCCTTAATTGCAAAGACTTCTATTTATTTGTATTGTGTGTTCCCACCCCCAATTACCCCTGTGTGAAGGTTTGTTATTTGAGTGTTGCTGAACCTGTTTTGGCTCTATGTTTGATCTGTTGTTTGTGTGATTATACAACTCTTGTCAAAAACTGTTTTTACTGAACACTTCTCCTATTTATAAAATTACTTCAACTGAGTCTTTTAAAATATTGCTTTCCTATTAAAACCTTTTCTAAACTATGTCAAGCACTCTCACTCTACTCTTAGGTCCTTAAGTTCTGCCCCTCCAGTGTATGACTGCCTTGCAATCCCTATGAGATCCCTCTGAACTCTGATGCACTCGAGCTGGCTCTTCCTCACTGCACTTACTCAATTCTGGTTATAAAGTCTAGGTGTGAGCACTGCCCGGGATCCTTGAGATCCTTAGGGAACTCTGACGCACCTAGACGATGATATTGTCTATGGAATTTGGCATTTGAAGCTATTGGAGGCTTGGGGAAGTCATTTCGGCCTGCTTCAGGCTCCCTATAGTTAACTTCTTCTTTTTCTTTATTTGTTTACGTAATTTATTCAACTGGTCTGTAATAATCATTTGTAAATGACATTGGAGTGATTAGTGAAAACGGGCTGGGGTAATTACATATCTGTGGGGTAACTAGGGTAGATACCATGCCTATATGATTGTATTAATGTTTGCTATGTTTGCTTCACTTTCACAACATTAGAAATCATGTCTATAGGGTTAAAATCAACTTTCATAAGTAGATACCATGCCTATAGAGTGTAAAGTGATTGAGTTCAACTTCTGCTACTGCATGTATTTACATTTGTCTCACTGACATCAGCTCTTAACAATTAGATACCATGCTTATAGGAATTAAAAATCAGAAATTCTGCTTATAGAACTTAAATAGTTTAAACAAGTCGGTCTAATTCGTGTTAGTTCGCTTTGAAACTCGCCTAATCAATTGTCTGTTTCTTTAAATGAATTCCTTTTTTTTCAAACACTGCCTTAATTTACTATCATAGACAGCATGCCTATAGGAACTCAAGAATTCGTTTTAAAAACTGCTCACTGTTCTACTACATCAACATAGTTATCATGCTCTTAGGACGTCATTGTTCTATGTTTAGGCAAGCCTGTAGGGCGATTTTAAATTCTGCAACTCTGAGACTGTATTTTTACTACTTAAAGCTGTCCAGATTTAACAAGTTTAATCAGTAGGCAAGTTAAATAGGATCTTTCACATATTGTCCTAATTCAACACTATATAACCCCTGCTCACCTAGATATCATGTTCTTGGATTTTTCTCTTAAGTATTTGAATGTTGCTTGAAGACGTGCACTTATTTGCTATGTTTGAGGAGGTAACTGTGAGCCTATAACTTGTTTCTTTAAATGCAGTCCTAATTGTTCTTGATTGTCGCCTAGATTTTTATCCTTTAAAACCTTAGGAAAGTCTAGTGCTGTCCAAAGAATAGAGACCCTAAAATACCTCCAGGGCCACGAGGAAGGGACGGGTAGTGCACACATAGGACATTGTCAAGGTTACTAGAACGCTTTTGGCTTTGACCAAGTGGAGGGACTTGGGTAGAACGAGATATGATGACTACGCGTTAATGTCACGTGTAGCCCCTCATTGAGGAGTGTTTGTCGGGCATTGCGTGGGGTAATCCTGTAGGCTAACCAACCTAGGACCCCTCCTTCCCAAATTCCCTTTGTCTAAAACTTTACTTTTTTTTTTATATGTACACAACTTGTTCAAATTCTTTGTCTTATTATTTGAGTCATACAACATTCTTTATTTGCAATTATGTGTTTCAACTACTTATTTGTTAAAGGACTAATTCATAAGTATAAGTTCGGTCGGGACCCACCGTTGTGGACCGAGAGGGGTGCCTAACACCTTCCCCTCAAGGTTATTTAGAGCCCTTACCCTAAATCTCTGGTAATGCAAACTAGCCTAAGAGTTAATCGCTCTAGGTGCCCTAACGCACCATAATCCGTTAGGTGGCGACTCATCAAATACCCAAATCTCTAAAGGAAATGAGTTATTACCCTCTATGAACGTCGAAACCCAGACTTTCTCCGCGGAGGAAAAGGGGGCGCGACACCATTGATATGCTAAATTCGGTCACCACTATACTTAATCACAAATACATTGCTATGGCCGTTATTCTTGAGATATTTGAATTATATACTTGAGTTGAAGATTTCTTTTGAGATTTGTCGAGATACTTGAACAATAAGGTTCTTGAGGTTTATTGAATATTATAGGCTTGAAAGTTGTGATTGATGTTCATTTGGAATATTCGCTTAATCATCACCTTAATGTTATTCATGCTTCCTACCTTGCTTGTTGTTGATATACATGTGCTAGGTGATGAAGAATATAAAGCACGAAGGGTGATGCCGTGCCATTGCATATACATTATCATGTGTGGAAGATTGTAAAGCACGAAAGGTGATGTCGTGCCATTTCATATACATTATCGTGTGAGGAGGAGAGTAAAGCACGAAGGGTGATGCCGTGCCATTTCATTTATATTAGGGAAAAAGGTCAAAATTGCCCTTGTACTATTGTCTATTGGTTGCTTGTGCCACCCGTTATACATTTGGGTCATTCTTGCCCCTACCGTTAATGAACTTAAACTAAATGCCCCCAACCCTATCGTCTATACATGCTGGCAGCTGACCACATAAAATTTATCCAAGTCAGCTGCCATGTCAGCTTCCACATCAGCGGGCCCACCAATTTAAAAACCCGCTACACCCATTTACATATCCCTCTCTTACCAACAATTAGGGCTCACGACCCCAATCCTTTTCCTTCATCTTCAATGTCTCAAGGAAGTTGTTCTTCCCAAATTAGGTGTCGTTGTGGCATCTTTGCAAACCACTTCACTTCAACGACTCCATTAAACCCTGGAAGGCAATTTTTTAAATGTCCGAAGCCTAAGGTTAGTGATTGTGTAACAAAAGATCTAAATTAGTAACTGTTTGCTCTAATTTATAGTGTAATAATAACGATCTTAGTTTCTTCTGTGATTTTTTTGTTTTGGACAGAATTGTTCTTGTGGTTATTTTGAATGGGAAGATGAAATCTCGTTCTCCAATGATTTGGTTACAACTAAAGATGTAACATCATCTTGGGAAGCTATTAAAGATGATAGGGATAAATTGAAAGAAGAATTAATTGCCCTGAAGGCTCTACACAAAGCTGAAGCTGCAAAAGTTACGAAATTGGAAGAGAAGGTTTTGAAGACGAGGATGATGCTTATGATCTCATGGGCACTTTTTGTTGGATTTGTTGTGGCGTCGATGATGAAGTGAAAGTTGATGAATCTTGTTGATGATGCTAATGAATATGTTTTGTTGTCAATTTTATTGTCGTCTGGAATTGGATGAGAAGGTGTTATGTATGTTGTTTTGAACCTTTTATATTAGACCTTGTAATCTTAGTTAATGTAATTCGAATATATTAGTTGTCAAGAATTAGTTAATGTAATTTCAAGTTATGAGCTGGTAACCGTTATAATTAGAGCTTATATTAATCAATTTAATCTTAGAAGTTGTTAGTTCTTTTGTGATGAATTTTGTGTATTATTAGTTGATGTTATGGGATGATGAACATATTTATGTCAAAAAGTATGGACAATTTACCAACTCCATTCCCAACCTAAAAGCTGGACAGTTTCATGAAGGCCTTTTTGTGCAAAAATCTGGGCAGTGTTACAATTTTTTGGTCTAAAATGTGGACATTTACACTACACCACTTATGTCAAAATGTGGTCACTTTCACAAAGGCCTTTTTTGTGGAAAAATCTAGACAGTTTGACAACATTTTAGTCTAAAATCAGGACATTTTCACTACACCAGTTATGTCAAAATCTGGACACTTTTACAATACCATTTTGGTCCAAATTCTGGACAGTTTCACAAAACAACCTGTTAACAAAATCTGGACAGCATCTATAACTCATAAATATTAACTTAAACAATTCATAAATACTAATTTCATTCATCATAAGGGGATGTCACATTATCACCCCAAAAACCTACATAAACAAGTGATAACATGACATTAAGTTTCCCAACCTAAACATTCAAACTACATTCAACCACAAACAAGGGGATGTCACATTATCCCCCCAAAAACTATCACAATTAGGTGATAACATGACATCCGAGTGAACATGTCACTAACTAAACAGCCACACAAGTTTAACAAGTTTACTTGGCTAATAATTACATCACAACCAAAAATATACTAGCATAATAGAGTCCAGAACACCAGAACTGCTGGTCTTTAAGTCTGCTTCTTCCCATTACCCTTCTTTGCTTTCAACTTGGCCAATCTTTGCTTGTTAAGCTGGTTACCAGTAATAGCATTTTTTCCCTTCCATTGCAGCTTCTTTGGTGAGAATGGTAGGTTTGATGGCTCACTCATACCACTGGCATCACCAACAAATCTGATTTCCCTTGTTCCAATTGCTGCACTTTTAATTGCCTCAGTTGTAGCCTAGTCTTTGCCTCAGAGATACTTCTTGGCCTTATAGCTATTTCAGGCTCAGGCTCAGGGTCAAAGTCTGGGTATTCAAAGTCTGGAAAAGCACTAATGCTTGGTTCTTTCCTCTGCACTGAAGGTGTTGGCATGAACACCATGTTGCTAGATTGACTTGTTTGACTAGGCTGACTTGGCTGAGGGGCTGACAGATGAATTTCCTCATCATTGACTTCTTGTGGCACTGGTGCAGCAGAGGGAGATCTGGGCTGTTCAGATCTGGGTTGTTCATCATTTACTTCATCTAGTAAAGTTCTCTTCCTCTTTGTCTGCTTTCCCTTCTTCTTGCCTCCAATGGGCTGCTTTCCTTTAGAATGCTATTAGTAAGACAGAAAGTTTTGGTTAGTTGTTGAAACAGAAAGAATGATAGAAAAAGTAATGGTCTTGATTACCTTTGCACACCCTCTAGCATTGTGTCCAGGTTCACCACAGTTGTTACATGTCATTACCCTCCCTTTCCTTGACTGATACCATTGTCCTTGCCTATTAAGTTCCTCATTTTTTTCTCTTGTTCTCTTAACCTTTGGTCTCCCAGTCATCTTTACCAAAGGTGGTGGAGCCATGTACTGTGAAGGCTCAATTTTCCAGAACTTTTCTCCTCTTACTGGTTGTAACTTATGTGAGTAAATGTGGAGATAAGTCTCTTTGGTAAGGTACCAATGAATCTGACTTAGAGGGTCCACTTTCTTGTGCAATAATGCACATATTGCATGAGGACATGGAATGCCACAAAGATCCCATGCCCTACAGGTACATTTCTTCAATCTCAAATTCACAATGTGCCTGTCACTATTTTCAGTCACCTCATATCCATGGTCTGCACTGCCATTAACATGACACTTCAATGCAATCCTCATGAATTGGTTGTACAACTCCATGGTTTTAGGACTGTATTCATTTCCCCATGACATCACCTCAGCTTCATGTTCATTAATCATATTCATCACCTTGATTCTAATATCCTCAAGCATCTTAATGATTGGCTTGTGCCTTGCTTGCAAGATCCAAGCATTGAATGACTCAGTCAAGTTGTTGTCTACAGCTTGGTTCTTGCAAACAGTATCAAAGAATGCCCTACTCCAACATTTTGGTGGATACATCAACAAATCTTCCACAGCTTCCTTTCCATCATCATTTACTTCACCCATATTCTTTATCTGTTCTTTGAAGTCCTCTTATAAGTACTCTATGCAGCCTACCAAAGTAATTTTTTGAATTCACCAGAACCCCATCTCTTACACCAATTTGCTTCTATATGTCTTACACAAAATCTAAAGTGAGACTCTGGAAGAACAGTTTGGATTGAGTCAATCAACCCCTACAAAAAGCAGTAGATAACATCAGATAAAAGTAAACATAAATCAACAAAAAAACTGAAAATAACAGTACAAATAAACAGTACATACCTTCTGCATATCNCCAGACTTTCATTTGCTTTAGAAAACAAATATACATTCCCTTTAAAAACCTTCCTTTTTCCCTTTCTTTCAAGAGCATTCTTTTTGATAAGTTTAATTATCACATCACTCCCAGGATTGCTAAGTTTCAATTCATTGGCATAGGCAACAAGCTTATTATATTCATCTATAAAACTACCTTCAAGTTTCTCCAAAATTATTCTCTTTGCCCTTCTGCACTTAGATTCACTAACATTTACATTAAATGCAGCTTTCAAGCTTTCCCTCATCTCTCTAATCTTAATTTTGGGGTTATCTTGCAAGCCTTTTTAAAAGTACTCAGCTATTGTGTTTGCATGTACTCCATGATTTTCAAATGCAGGTTCACATGTGTGCTCAGGTTCTAAAGTCTTGAATTTAACCCCACCCCCTGAAGAATCCTTTGATATATGGCAAACAAAGGGGCAGTCACCAACACAGATGTACCTAAGCCTTGTAGGGTCACTTTTAAGTTGCTTCAAGTCATACCCATTTGCAAGAGAATACATGTCGATCATTTTCCTAGCTTCAGGTATATCTTTAAATGTCATTGACCTATCTAACTCTTTATAATCAGTTAACTTATCATTGATGACCCTCTTCTTTTATAAAAAAAAGTTGCTCCAAATCATTAGAATTAGGAGAATCAGAATCAGTAGCAGAATCATTTTCCTCACTATCATTATCACTACAATCAGTAGCAGCTTCAACTTCTACTGTGTGTGACTCACTATGAGTGACTATATTAGGTACATCAACTGCAGGTTCACACTCTTCTACAGCAAACAAATTAATAACATTACACTGTTCATTAACAAGGTCCAATAGTGTCCTAATCCCAACATCCCCATCTATTTCATAATATCTACCACCAGGACCCTTTACTATAATTGTTGCACCCCTATATACCCAAACTTTGTATCAAATTCAGCAACTAAGTCAGCATAAGAGAGCAAGTCAGAGTCAAAACCTTTATTGATGTGCACATACTTCTCTTTATACAGCAGGTGTGGCTTACTACTCCATTCTCCACCATGATGAAAAACTAACTCAACTAGCACCATCTATAAAAGGCTGCATAGTAACCATGAATAATGTTAATACAACCTACAATAGTAAATGCATAAAGAAGTAAAAAAAGACAAGATGTACAGAAATAATAAATAAACATGTAAGTAAACAAAACAGTTTGATAAATAAAGGGAACAAGAAAAAGGTACAGAGGTAGATGAATAAAAACACAAAATTGAATGAGGTACATAATATTTCTGTATGCATATATGGGACCACATAATAAACTATCAAACTTAGAGTCCCACCACAATAAAATAAGGAATAAACATATATGTAAGAGACCCACATGAGCATCATCTTCAAAGTAAATGCAGGTGAAACATGGGACCAAATAACAACAAGTCAGCTATTAAGAAATAGCTAAAATACTTTTTCAGTTAAAAAAACCCTAACCGACCCTTCTTTAAAAAACATAAGGGACCACACATACTTGAAATCCTAAACAAGAGAAATATCTTCTAAAATAAGTACCAAATATCATCAATTCCATCAATACCCTAACCGACCAATAGAATCAGACAAATAATTAGGGTATAAAGGTGAAAGTCACATGTAAATACAAACGACAAAAATCCAGTCAATATCTGAGACAAGAAACACCCTAAACGACAAACCACATATCTGAAACAAGAAAAACCCTAAACCACGAAGCACAGTCCAAAAACCCTAACTTTAACATAAAAGAAATACGAACCCTAAGACAAAAATACTTTATTTATAAACAACAACCATATCAACCTAGTAGAAAAGTTCAGCTTTGGGGGGGAAATCGTACCTTGACAGCATTCAACACTGAAAAATTTGAGTTTCTTTAAAACCTTCCACACTTTTCTCTCTCGTTTCTATCGAAGTATTGCGGACCAAATGACACTCTTTGCACATTTGGACAGGTCTATCATATTTATTTGGTGGGCAAATGGGTCATGGGTCACGGGTAAGAGAGGGATATGTAAATGGGTGTAGTGGGTTTTTAAATTGGTGGACCCGCTGATGTGGAAGCTGACATGGAAGCTGACTTGAATAAATTTTATGTGGTCAGCTGCCAGCGTGTATAGACGTTAGGGTTGGGGGCATTTAGTTTAAGTTCATTAACAGTAGGGGCAAGAATGGCCCAAATGTATAACGGGTGGCACAAACAACTAATAGACAATAGTACAGGGGCAATTTTGACCTTTTTCCCTTTATATTGGGATTATCATATGAGGACAAGAGTAAAAGCACGAAGGGTGATGTCGTGCCATTATTATTATATTATCATGTGTTCATGGCACGAAGCGTGTTTCCGTGCAGGCAAGGACGAGAGACATGCATTATATTATGATAAATTTTCCTGTGTATACATTTATGCCTTATCTTGAGTTGATAGTGTTGCACCTATGTTTTCTATGTGACTTATCGTCGTTGTTCTGTTTATGTCCTCTACCTCAATTGTTGTTGTACTATCCATGCCTTCTATATGTTTAACTTGTAAATATCATATTTTCCTTCTTGTTTGTTGTATCTACACCTATGCCATTTCTTATTTGTTGCACTTTCGTATAAACCTTCTGCCATGTTAATTATCCATGCTTTTTTGTTTAGCTTATAAAGATCATTTTTTCTTCTTGTTTGTTATATCTACATCTATGCCCTTCTCATTTATTGCACTTTCGTATAAACCTTCTACTAAGTTAGTGACATTTATGTTCTCCTATCTAAATTGCTGTCATTACCTCTATGCCTCCCACCTAGTCTGTTATCATTGTCCATATGCATTGTCTTGTTCGTTTTTGCTACCGTGTACTTCCCACTTTGTCGTTATCATTATTGGTATTTTTTTTCACCCGGTTGGTACTGTTATACGCATGCTTGGTGAGGAAGAGATAAATGCACGAAGGGTGTTGCAGTGCCATTTGATTTGAAACGCATTCATATATTTGGTGAGGATGAGATAAATGTGCGAAGCGTGTTGTCGTGCCATTTGATTTGATATCTTGAGTACATTTCTCACACTGTAAAATTTTGGATTTTCTACCGTGGTTTGATGGTCATCGCTTTAAGGAAAGTATTGGTTGTGATATTGAGATATATTGACCGTAATTTCTTCTTGTAATCATTTGCTGTTTCGTATATTTAAGCACGTACCCTTATCTGTTATGTTAGTATTGTTTCTATTGCAAATTCTACTGCACAAGTTATATTAGTGAGTATCTTTTAACTAAAAAGTCTCGTCACTACTTCACCGAGGTTAATCAAGATACTTACTGGGCACATGTCGTCGGTTGTACTCATATTATACTTCTGCACCTTGCGTACGATCTTGGAGCTGATGTTGCTGTGTACGACGAGAGCTGGCGTTGACGACGTACGCGTGTTCCGGTTATAGATGCCACTTGTCCTTGGTAGCTTTAGATTTGCAAATCTATTTATGTATATTCCAAATAGATGATGTATTTATTTCGTACCAGCTTTGTAAATTCTAAATCTTAGAACCTCATGATTCGTACTACCAGTCCTTGGGTTATTGTATGGAAATTAGTTGTATCATTTGTTGGTCACATTTATTTTATTGGACTGTGTTGACTGTTATTGGACTTACCTAACAGGTTCGGTTAAGTTCCATCACAACTAGTTAAATTTTGGGTCGTGACAATCCAATTTGGGACTACCACTAAAGTCATACCCACATTGCACAAAAAATTTATAAAATTTACCCACTTTGGAACACACTTCCGAATTTGCATATGAAGTTATAAATTTTGAGTTTCATAATCGGATCTGAAGTTCTTCTATATCTCTTTATTGCAACTTTTCCTTAATGCAACTTTAGAATCAGTATATGAGTTTCTTTTGTCTCTTCAATATAACTTCAGAATTTGATCTGAAAATTTTCTATCTCTTCAATGCAAGTTTAGAATCGAATCTAAAGTTCTTTTATCTCACAAGATGCTTGTTTCATCGATTTCAGTGAGGTCACCATCGAGCAAGCTTTCTCTAGGTTCAGCAATGCCAGTTTCAATTTTTTCACTACGATATACAAGTACCACTTTGAAGTTTGAATCTCAGTTTTAAAATAAGGAAGAAGGAGAAGGAGAAGGAGAAGCGGGAGAAGGAGAAGAAGGAGAAGAAAAAGGAGAAGGAGGGGGAGGAGGATGAGGAGGAGAGGAGGAGGAAGAGAAGGAGAAGAAGAAGGAGAAAGGAGGATGAAGAGGAGAAGAAGAAGAATAGAAGAAGTAGCAGCGAAGAAGAAAGCGATATCTGAAGTTAGCTAAATAATGGGTATCAATTAATTTTATTTAAAAAAATGGGTATAGATTAAATTGCGACAACTAAATATGGCGCCTCGTAAAATTTTTACCTTAGAATTAGGTGGGTGCCCGCAGACGCAAGTCCTCTGCTATCATAAATTGTGACATAGACTCGACAACTTAAGCCATCTTAGTTGGTCACCCCTCCAAAATGTGACGGAGGTCACCGATCTAAGCCATGGGCCTTCATAATAGCCTATTAAGCCATGGGCCTTCATGATTGCCTATTGACCCCATTAGGGTAAGTATGTTATTCAATTAGCTCAGCCAAAATTTTTATATGAAGAATTAATCGAAATAGTCGATCACCTAACTGTTTAAATTAAAAATAATCGGCAAATATATAATATGAGTATAATAAGTATATAATTTATGTATATTGGCTAGTAAACTAGTTCTATATATTTCTTCTACTAATAGTTATAGCCTTGTAGGTGCTACTAACTTGACGAATTCATTTTTTTCATTTTATTTAAAACTTGGTATCTTTAGTTTCTCAAAGAGATACCTTTACACCCTTTATCAACAAAGCAAGAGACTAATAATCTACATGTTATTAATCTTTAAAATGATTCAACTTGACCTTGAAAATCAAAACAAAATATTATCAGTAAGCTACTGTGATATGTTTGCCAACGAAACTTTTTGTACAGACAAATTAGGAGCTACTTCAACTGTACAACATTCTGGAAAGGACTCGGGGGAACTACAACAACCAAAAGGGACAGATAAAGGATGTTTTTATCCAGTAATTTTTTTTGTTTTTGAATGTCACAGTAAATTTCTCTTATCTCAATAATCAGAATATGTTAGTAATGTCATAGAAGAAATTAGAAAAATGGGAAAGAAGATGTACCTTGAAGAGATTTTTTTTCTTTGAACTGTCACTGAAAATCTATTTCTTTATTAGCAGAGTCTACGTGTATACTTTTTCTTCTTTTTCCATGTGTAGAAAAAATTATAAATGAGTTATAATTCTGGTTGATTTGGAGAGAGAAGAGGTACAACAAGAACTGGCAAGATTTCTCAATCTTCATCAAAGCAAAATTCCTGCTTAAAATAAAAATAAAAATCAATAAAAAGCAAAAAACAAAATTATTAAACAACCCATTTATCATGGAAACAAAAAAAAACCATTTTAACACCTACTTTCGCGCCTTTCCCGTCTTGTGGAATTTCTTAAATCTTCCAATATTCTATGGAAATTGTTAACACCAAACGGTCTGCTTTCATTTCGAAATAGTCGTAAAAGAAAACCTTTTAATCTCACAACACTAAGACTGACTCAATTCCACCTCTTTAGAACGACACTCTTTCCATCCCACATCGACATATAGAGCACAAAGAAGTCCTTTATAAGCAAAGACAACGAAGGCTATGTTCACGACCTTACTTGAACAGGATCTGTTCTATAGGCTCGTACCACTGTATCCTTGAGTTCTAAGGAGACAGAAAACCAAGTCTGGTTGATGAGACATGGCCATTGGACCCCAGAGCGTGATTAACAGCTCCCATGGCCCTCGGGTTATGGTGTCGTAGATGATCGTTCTCAGCCCCTAACCATGGGTGCTGGGATGGTCTAATGGCTGTCTGACAGACTCTTCAATTCTTTTTTCCCTCCCTCAAATTTCACCATAGATGACTGCTACATTCACCATTTAATCACTTCAAGAACCTCTCGGGGAAACAAGACTCCGCATAAGCTAAACAATCTACTTCACCTAATTGTAATTTGTAAATTCTGATTTGCACAAGACACCTCTACCAAAAGTATTTGTTATTTTGGATTTAAAAAATAAGAAAAAAAAAATACTCAACACTAGAATATTATAAAAATTGCAATTTCAAATCTCGCGTTCTCCTCAAGTATTTCGAGATTTTTGAGTATACCTTCGTATTTTTCTCCTTAAGATATCACGACCTTACTTGAACATGATCTGTTCTATAGGCTCGTACCACTGTATCCTTGAGTTCTAAGGAGACAGGAAACCAAGTCCGGTTGATGAGTCAGGTCCATTAAACCAGAGCTGTGATTAACAGCTCCCACAGCCCTTGGGTTATGATGCCATAGATGATCGTTCTCAGCCCCTAACTACGGGTGTTGGGATGGTCTAATGGCTGTCTGAGAAACTCAACTTGACTTCAGTCTGCTCCAACACTTAGCCAAATTTTAATAACTTTGGACTTAGAATATTTTAGGCAGCTTTTCAACGTAGTAAGTTAGGACTGATTTTAGGCAACAAAAATATAAGTAAAGGGACAGAAATATAGATGAACACAAGGCTCAATATACAGGAAATTCTTTTTCCAACTTTCTATTTAACTCGAGCATACAAAGAAACTCAAACTCGAAGTACAATGCCGTGTACAAAAGAAGATCACTCTTGACCCTCACAAGACTACTCTTAGCCTTAGATTGTTTTCACTCTTGAATACCAGACTTAGGACTCCTTCCTAACTCAATTGTGTACTCTTACACGTTTTTCACTCATGCCATAAACATAAAGGGTGTTGTCCATTTATAATACATGAACCAGCACCATTTTCTTACAATAGTTGCCTTAGGCTTAGACACTTGTCCAGGTGGGACATGCTATTTTAGCCTAATACAGTTGACAACCCCCCAACTACTAGGATCATGTAAATCATGGCTACTAATAATGGAAAACATGGCCTTAAAACGTGCTAACACTCCTGCCACCATTTTAGCAAAGCTCAACTGATGCCCATGTGCACAGCATGTGCCGTAACCGCCCTTAACTTAGTCAATCTGAAGCTTGGTGTCCATTTTTGTGCCTTGGCTTGGACCAGGCGCCAATGCCATTATATCCAGCTGCATTGTAGCCACATTTGCCTATTCAATTGCCCACGAACATGGTCCTTTGCTGTGCCCCAATGTTATGACACGTCTGTCCCGCGCGCTGCCTTCCGTTGCACTTTAGCCTGCCTTTGCCACTTCTTTTTTGCCTTGCCTTAGCATCACTGCCTCATGCCTTGATGCCTTTGCCATGATCAAGTGTAACCCTCAGCCCGCAACTCATTGTCAAGCCCTTGCCAAGTTGCCTCGCCTCAGTCAAAGCCTTGGCCATCACTTGCCCGTTTCCCTTTTTGACTTGGTGCTACTCGTGCACCTGCCTTGCAACACTCTTGCTGCCTCATGACAACACTCTCGTTGTCAAGTTGAGCCCAAAGTGGCGGAGGTGTAACATATGACTGTTTCAATGGGCTGCTACATTCACCATTTAATTTAATCACTTGAATAACCTTTCGGGGGAGCAAGACTCCGCATAAGCTAAACAATCCACTTCACCTAATTGTAATTTGTAAATTCTGATTTGGATAAGACACCTCTACCAAAAAGTATTTGTTATTTTGGATTAGAAAAAGAAAAAAATACTCAAGGCTAGAATATTATAAAAATTACAATTTCAGATCTCTCTCGCATCAAGACACTAGTTGTGTGAGGCCTTCTTTTTAAAAAGTTTGAGTATACCTTCATATTTTTCTCCTTTAAGGTATCACTCATATAAAAGCACATATAAAAGAATTACGTATAGACATTTTCTAAAAAAATTTGTTACATTTTTACAAATTTCTCCTCTAATTATTGAAAATATTTCATCAAATTATTTCTTGGAAACTATGAACAAAAATTTAAAATTCTGACTAGTTTATAGGTGATTCAAGCATAATTCTAAAGTATGGAAAATGTTAGCTAAGGAGGTTCTCTAGTTCATTCAAAATGGGAAATAGCTATTGTTTCCTATATTTAAAAGTTTAAGGGAATTAATTGAAATTTAATCATTTTAATACGTGCTATTGGAAAGAAGAAAAAAAAACTTGAGGCTAAGGAGATAAAGAACGCGTTTGGACATACAATTTTTTTTTTCTTTTTTTCGAAATTTTGTTCATAAATTTTCACTTGAAGATGCATTTTGGAAATTTTCGAAAATTTGAAAAACTCCAAAAAGCTGCTTTTCAAATTTTCACTCAAATCACTCACAAAACTTCTAAAACAACCCAAACTCAAATTTATGTCCAAACACAACTCTAACTTTCAAATACCATTTTCACTTGAAATTTTTTTTCACCGTTTTTTGGAATTTTACAATTCTTATGTCCAAACGCCTACAAAGACAATTCATCAGCGTAAATACTTGTGAAAGCTTGAGTAATCTCATGTCTTTCACCAGAACAATGCATGAAAAAAGCAAATGAAAGCTATTTTCATGTTTAGAAGGAATTGAACAAATTTCAATAAAATATGATCTTGTAACAAATTTGATTCTACTAGTTAATTAGGATATTATCTCTATGATGCTACTTGCATATTACTAATAGTTCCAAAAAGATAATATGTGCATAAAAGTGAAAATTTCCTCCAATTTTAACTAAAGACTTAATAAAAAAACGTATAGTGGATTAATGCTTAATCCAAACAAGTAAAACTCGTAAAAATAGCACGGGCTAAGTTTTCGGACTGGTCATTCAAAAATAACCAACGTTTGTGAAGTCATTGAAAAATAGCCACTATTTTGCTGCAACACGGAAAGTTCCAGCATAATATACTCGATATCGGTGCACATGTATATAAACTTCCAGCATATGATGCTGGAACTTCAACACGCGAAAAGTTCCAGCATAATATACTGGAGATTGGAGCACATGTGTATGAACTTCCAGTATATTATGCTGGACCGGTATATTATACTAGAACTCCAGTATATTATGCTGGAGTATTAATATACTGGAGTTCCAGATACTGTAATACCAGTATATTATGCTGGAGTATTTTCCGGATTTTGAACAGTGTTTTCGTTCAGATTTATCTTTACATGAAAAGTGGCTAAATTTCGATTACTTTTGAAACTGTGGCTATTTTTGAATGATCACTTGTAAATTTGACTATTTTTGAATTTTTCCCGTAAAATTTGGGGGAACTTAATCAAAAAATTCATTTAGGCGTAGGAAAAGTAGATGTACCAAACTGAACTTGTGTGCCTTTCTCATAGAGTGCATATCAAACCCAAAATCACCCACAAACAAATTCTAGCAACTTTTGAGTGCAATCAGGGAACCACTTTCCAAATCTTTATATGAACTTTTAAGTTTTCTTATGAGACAATAAATATCTTGGAAAAATGACGCTAAAAAAAACCAATAAATTTTCAACCCCTCTTTTTTGTATGTTATATACAGATTTTATAAACTTTTTGGGCTTCCAGAGGTAAATAGTTTCTGACGTGGGCTAAAAGTGATAATACCCCATTCTTCTTTCCCCGCTGAGAAAGAAAAAAAGAAGGAAAATTGGGCTGACAGTAACTTCAATGTCTTTGACGAGTTAAAAGAAGAGAGGCCATGATGTAACCAGACTAAAACGAAAAAAATTATACCAAAAGAAACAAAATCCTCCAATCTCTTTCTCTTGTGTGACCACTTAAATAAGTGAGCAATGGTGCTGCATTATCACATAAAGCACAAGAACACTAGTCTATATAGATTGATCTAGAAAAGTTTTAGAGTAATTCTCTAGATATGGTGGTACCGCAACCACAAGCAATGCAGCCTTCTTCAGCTACTCTTATTACACCCAAATCCAGGGTTTGACAACCAAAGAATCGCCAACGGAGAGGGAGCAACAGAGGTTCCTCAAACAATGTGTAATAGAAGTCTCTTTGAAAAGAAAAGGTCAGCTAATATCATCTTTGTATTTCTTTCCTTCCGATTGTAATTCTTAATACTTGTACTCTGCTTGATTTTACTCTAAACAAATACCAAGGAAACTCGGGTACACAATAAAACCAGAAGCAAATTAGGTCTCCAACATCCTCTATAAGTTTGTTTTGTCTTATGACCAATTTAAACTAAAGACCGGCTAAACATAATCCCCAACCTCGATACCACACTTATACAGATGCTTAACCTCTCAACGCTGCTTCATGTTCCTGATGCCGACGTTCTCTCTGTCATAGATGACGGAAGTAAGTTACCAATTACCATGCAGAGTCACAAAACAAGAGGGAGAAAAAGATTATACTGAACGTACAGCATTAGAGAGGACATAAATCACATCAATTGGCTACGGAAAAGTTGAGTAAAAATTAAATTCCACTTCAAGTCCACTTTTAACAGGAAATAGAAACACCCCTACTGAATAGTGATGGCCTAAACACAGCAAGATCTCTGAGTAACCAATAACTATATAACCCGTTAAATTAAGAGGGTGTTTGGATTGGCTTATTTTAAGTGCTTATTGGCTTTTAAGCACTTTTTTAGTTTGTGTGGTGTTTGACAATGATAAAAAGTGCTTAAAAGCACTTACTTTTAGGCATAAAAAGTACAAAAATAAGCCAAAAGCCAAAAGTTGGATATTACCAACTTATGGCTTTTGGCTTTTAGCTTAAAAGCTACTTTTTATAAGCCAATCCAAACACCCTCTAAGCCAAAACAATATGGCAAATGCTGGTGATAACTGTAATTTTCATTTAAACAAGCATAACCATTACAAGTTTTATGTGTTTTATAATGTATTTCTCATCAGGCAAAATAGCAAGGAAGATGCATAGTCAAGAATTAAGTATAAAAGATGTAAATAAGCCATTGAATGCTGAAAGAAAGAATAATTTTTTAAAGTTTATACGGATACAAGGAAAAGAGGTGCCTTACTCTTCTTTCCCAATAAGGATGGAAGCATAAAAAATCATAGACAGGAGTTATTGTTGAGACCAAAACAACATTAAGTCCGGTAAACAGCAGAAGTGCTGTCAAGGCCGACTTCTGTGAGGCATTGCTGATCGTATAATGACTTCAAACCCTGAAAAAGACAAGCTCATATTCAGAATGTCTAATAGTTTAAGCAAGCATACATCCAAATGCTCCAACCGAACTATATCCATGAACGGCAGATATAATCAAAACTTTTTCAAAAGGCGTCACCACTTCAGATAAAGGAATACTGCTCTTCTCTGCTATCCGTAAACAAGAAAACCCCGATATAATAGTGTGGCTGGTTGATATTCTTAGGACAAATATTTGCTCTAATTAAGGCAAAAACTTATTTCCTCTCCCGCAGGATAAGTGAGTATTCGAACATTTGAATACAAGGCTTTGACTTGTGGTAATGTAACATATATTGACAGTGTTTTGGGATAGCAATACATTTGAGAAGAAATTACTTCTTACGAACACTTTTGGTTATACTGTAATACTTCTAGTTTCATGAGCTTTTCGCTCAGAAATATGTCCAATCATAGCTCTAAATACAGAACTTGGGCTTAAGACTTAGGTGCCAGTTTCGAGCTCTTAGCTTCTTTCAACTATATCCTATTATAGATAACAGTTCAAAACTTTGTTGGTTTTCAAACTTAAATACTAAAATCGCGAGTTTTTGGTCAAAATTGTCCCTTATGTTTGGGGGTAGGTTTAAATTTGTCCTTTATATATTATCTTGAGCACTTATTGTCCCTTATGTTTATATAAGTTGAGCACCTTTAGTCTCTGTTAACACCAAACCCAAACAGATGCACAAAACTAACGGCTCCTTTAGTTCTGACGTGAAATGCACCTGACGCCGTAAAAACAAGACCCAAATCGAAGTCTTCTTCCTAGCTAGAGCAAATGAAACTAGATACCTGAATTTGCCAATGATATACTCTGCAACAGTATCCTCTCCTTATCCCTCATAGCTTTCCGAAAGATTCTTTCCCATTCAACTAGTCAAGGAATTACATGAGTTTGAGAAAATTGATCTAGCCGACTAGCTAGCTGCATGTGGAAAGATTGATCTTGTGAGTGAATACCCTGAGCAAATTTGTGAAATTGCTATAGCAGAATCTGCTAACTTACACTAAAAACTTATGATCTTCAAAGCATGGATGGTTCTCACGCGTTGTTTCACCACTCAACTAAAAGTTAATAATTGCAGAAGTGCACTAATGGCCAACCAACATATTCAACCTTTTAGTTTCTGATGCAAAAGTGCTCTACAATGACGGTCTAATTGCAAAAGTAATGGTGAGAACGTTCTTTACAATCATTTAGTTTTAACAAAAGAGAAATATACAAACAAAAAGAAGAGTCGTTAAAGAGAGAGAGAGAGAGAGCTCTTCTTCCACCGAAGATGAAAATAATCGACGGAGACACTGATGGCGAGAGTAGGTGAAGAAGACCCTGAGCTGGGTTTTATTTTACTGTGCTATGTTCATTGCACCAGGAAAGGAGCCGTTAGTTTTGTGCATCTGCTTGGGTTTGGTGTTAACAGAGACTAAAGGTGCTCAACTTATATAAACTAGGGACAATAAGTGTTCAAGATAATACATAAAGGACAAATTTAAACTTACCCCCAAACATAAGGGACAATTTTGACCAAAAACTCCTAAAATCGCGAATAAAAATAGTAATCAGATTCTTGATTAAGCTCGTTCTATCAAAAATAAGTGAAGCGATTGGTACATAGAAGCTATTACAGATACAACAACAACAACAACAACAACAACAACAAAACAACAACAAACCCAGTATTCCCACTGGTAGGGTTTGGGGAGGATAGTGTGTACGCAAACCTTACACCTACCTAGTGAAGGTAGAGATAGAAGCTACTACAGATGCCTACACAATACTTTTTCTTCTAAGGTGAGATAATATACATAATCTAAAGTCTAACATTCTAACAATAACACACAAATTCAAGGAGGAGAAGCCTCATAGAGTCAGCAAATTATAACAAAGCAAAGGACCTGAACTGCTGGTGCTGATTAATATGTTGCACTCACACTAGCAATCGCCGCTAATTTTCTCTATTTTTTTCTTTGTTCCTTAAACTTCACTTAAAAAAGTGTTGTTTGAATCTCCAATATTCCATAGACTTAAGGTTTTTGAGATCTTACACTTCAGAGTACTAGTGCAAAATAAACCTTCAAAAGGAGAAGTAGAAGGAAGAAATCACAAATTAGGCACAAAAATGTTTATTAGCTATGTGCAACTAAATGATGCTTGAATCTGTAAATACTCCTGTTGAGGTATTTAAATAATCCAGCTGTTGTATATTCCCAAATTTACTTGTTGCAGACCGAAAAAATAGTTAATTACAAAAAATAATAGTTATCTGTTCAATTAAATTAACTCAAAAATCCATCTGGACTTATTCAGATTTTAGGGATACGTTAAATAAAATGATATTAAATGCAAGGAACTGTCGAACTGAGATGAATGTAAAATGAAATTGGCTGTAATAAGCAAGATTTTGCTAAATGAGGACAAAAAGAAAAGGGGAACTTACACGTTAGCTCGCGACTTCGAAAGATGAAGAAGAGCAGGTTCCAGCACAGTAGGAGAAGAGTGGTATCAGTTGAGAAGCGTCTTAAAAAATGGCTAAGCGTAGTATCTTGTAGAGTAGTATATTAAAATGAATTGAATCCGTTTTTATTTTAATTTCATCTTCAACTAACTTATTGAAATAAAACAATAAAGAAGGATATTGCAAAGAAATAGATATAATTCTTATTGATTTGAGATGAATTACAGTGGAATAGGACCCTTATTTTTATAGGAAAAGAGTGACTTAGCCACCAAGTAAAATTCCTAAAATCTCTCTAAAATATAGACATTCATCTTAAATAAAACTCTATTTGTAACACTCCCCTTGAATGTCTATTCAACAGATAATGTGCCTCGTTAAAACTTTAACTAAAATAAAACCCAGTGGTTAAAAAATTCTAGTAAAGGAAAAAGAATACACGTATCTAACAATACGCCTTTTGGTTCCCTCGTTAAAAACCTTGCAAGGAAAACATGGTAGGACAAAACCTTGTAAGGAAAAAAGAGTACAATGCGTATTAACTCCCCTTGATGAGAGCATCAATTCACATCCTTGAGTTTTCGCATCTCGATCTTGTACACTAGCTTCTTGAAGGTTGACGTCGGTAGAGATTTGGTGAACAAATCAGCTATATTATCACTTGAACGAATTTGTTGCACATTGATATCACCATTCTTTTGAAGATCATGCGTAAAAAATAATTTTGGTGAAATGTGATTTGTCCTATCTCCTTTTATGAATCCTCTCTTCAGTTGGGCTATGCATGTTGTATTATCTTAATACAAAATCGTGGGTAGAGTGTCACATTTCAAACCACATTTGCCTCGAATAAGGTGTATTATAGACCTCAACCACACACATTCTCGACTTACTTCATGAATAGCAACTATCTCAGCATGATTAGATGAAGTAGCCACGATTGATTGCTTAGTCGATCGCCAAGATATTGAGTGCCTCCACATGTAAACACATAGCCTGTTTGAGATCGAGCCTTGTGTGGGTCAGATAAATAAACTGCAATTATTGCCATAAAATAAGCCCATATCGGTAGTCCCTTTTAGATACTGCAATATGTGTTTGATTCCATTCCAATGTCTCCTTGTGGGAGCGGAGCTATATCTTGCTAAGACATTAACTGAAAAAGTTACATCATGCCTTGTAGTGTTAGCAAGATACATTAGTGCACCAATTGCTTTCAGGACCAAGTAGCTCTTCATTCTTTTCTTGGGGTTGGAATTGATCCTTATTCACATCAAGTGATCGAACAACCATCGGAGTACTTAATGGATGTGCTCCATCCATGTAAAACCCTTTCAATACCTTTTCTATGTAGGTAGATTGATGGACGAAAATTCTGTTTCCCAAATGTTCAATTTGTAAACTGAGGCATAATTTTGTCTTTCCGAGATCTTCCATCTCGAATTCCTTCTTTAAATAATCAATTGCCTCTTGGAGTTTTACAGGAGTTCCAATAAGGTTTATGTCATCAACATATACGGC
Source organism: Nicotiana attenuata (assembly GCF_001879085.1). Taxonomy (NCBI): domain Eukaryota; kingdom Viridiplantae; phylum Streptophyta; class Magnoliopsida; order Solanales; family Solanaceae; genus Nicotiana; species Nicotiana attenuata. Next base: position 209,994 of record NW_017671922.1, on the reverse strand, counting down.
AAGTACAACAAATTCTGATGTTGTTTTCTTTATAAAAGCACATGGGCAAATAGCATCATTTATATAGCCTTCTTTTAATAAATACTCACTAAGACGATTATACTACATTTGTCCTGATTGCTTTACACCATACAAAGATCTTTGCAATTTGATTAAAAATATTTGGCGGGACTTTGAATTATATGCGTTAGGCATTTTAAATCCCTCGGGAATTTTTATGTATATCTCATTATCAAGTGAGCCATGAAGGTAGGCGGTAACCACGTGCATTAAATGCATGTCAAGCTTTTCATGGACAACAAAACTAATGAGATAACAGAATGTTATAGCATCCATAACGGGTGAATATGTCTCTTTATAATTGACACCATGCCTTTATAAAAATCCTTGTGCAACTAGGTGTGCCTTATATCTTTGTACCTCATTTTTCTTAAATGGGATATATTATGCTCATGACCCAAAACTAATTGCAACAGGGAATATTTATGATAATTTACCCGTCTGAGGCGAATTACCATTGCTGTATGCAAAATGGCATGACCCCAAACAAAAGTGGGTAACCTCATTTTCATGAGTAACGGTCTTACTATCAATTACCAATGTTTAATCAAAGACTCTGCAAGGCCATTTTGAGTGTGAACATGAGCTATAGGATGTTTCACTTTTATCCCAATTGATAAGCAATAATCACTAAATGTTTGGGATAAAAACTCGACAGCATTATCAAGCCTAATAGACTTAATTGGATTATCGGGGAATTGCGCCCATAATCGAATTATTTGTGCCATTAATTTTGCAAACGCGAGGTGCGAGATGACAATAGACACACATGAGACCATCTAGAAGATGCATTTATTAAGATCATAAAATATCTAAATGACTCACTAGGTGGGTGAATAGGTCCACATATGTCCCCTTGTATACATTCCACAAACGCAGGGGGACTCAATCCCAACCTTTGTTGGTGATGGTCTAATAATTAACTTGCCTTATAACAAGAAATGCAAGAAAATTCATTATTTAAAAGAATCTTTAAATTTCTTAATGGATGCCCATTTGAGTATTATGTAATTCGTCTCATCATAATTGATCCAGGATGTCCTAATCGATCATGCCAAAGTACAGTATTAGAATCAGTAACCTTTTGGTTTACAATAAAATGTGCCTCAATTGCACTAATTCTTGTCCAATACAGGCCACAAGACAAAGATGAGAACTTCTCAATAACCCTCTTCTGACCAGAGACATTTTTGGTAACGATGGGATATTCAAGATTATTCCCATCTATTATCTCAATATGATATCCATTTCGACGGATATCTTTAGAACTTAACAAGTTTCTCTTGGACTTGGAGGAGATCATTGCATTCTCTATGATAAATATTGTTCCCTTAGGCAGAGTTATAGTAGCTCTTCCAGAGCCTTCAATTAGATTAATACTACCAGAAATTGTAGTAACATCCGCCTTACACATAGTTAAATGAGAGAAATATTTCTTCTCTTTGAATATTGTATGTGTCGTACATGAAACAATTAAACAAATACTTTTACAATTGAACTTTGATCCATGTTTGCTTTGAGAGATATCCATATTTGCTTCACATGGTTTGACATACAAAAGAAATATACAAATAAATATTAGTATTTTCAAAGAAAAAGGAAAAGAAACAAAGTTAAATCAATAACTCAATATTTTATTTTAATACAATTTCGAGCAAACTCTAATTGTGATACAAACAATTACGTAATTAAAATAATGCAATTATGTGTTATTTTTAGGTTGCCATATGGTTTAAATATACGGAAAACATAAGTCATATTAATTGCATCATAAGCACTTTTAGCACATAGGAAAGATACTACGCATGCCAAAGCCTAAATATGCTACTATCAAATTAATCGTTAGCTAAGCAAACTAAAATCAATTTACTGTCCAAGATGATCAAATGTTTAACTTTTCTATTACAACTACTACCGCGAAATTTAAACACGTAACCAAGTGAGATATAGATTCCAGGGTTGTGGTCGGTTTATCAATCCTATTGAGTTTGAAATTACACTGGTTAATCCAAATTATCTATGATTGCTAGTTGACTGGATCGTTTATATAAATAGCATGTTACCACAATACTATCCGTCTATCCATAATATATCAACCCTATATTCCTATGGTCTTGAATCTATCAAGAACGAATACAATAAGGTATTCAACTAAGCAAGACTGTTAGGTATATTCCTATCCTAACCGCGAAATTTTTCCCCGAGCCATGGGTTCAGAAACAAGCTCTCTCTAATTCTACTCTAATCTAAACACGGCTTTCCCAAGCATAACATAGATAGTAAATAGAACTCAACTACTGGCCAAACAATTAAGCAATTATGCACAGAATTAAAGAAATAACCAAAGATGATAACTCGAATTAACGGTAATATAACTAATAAACTTTAATATTCATGACAACCACAACCCTAGAACGTGAAGTTTAGCTCCACATAGACATGGTAGCAAAACAACTAATCATCAAAAAAAAGAGTAAAGATTACTAAGTTTGATGGAAGAAAGATGGAATTTAATGAATTCCGGCCTCTACGACGGATCCGTGCTCTCCCCTCGTCCAATAGCTGGTCTCCACTATAAATATGGTGTCTAATAATTATTTATATGTGTAGGAAAAAGACCTAGACGGAAATTCAAATCTAAAACAAAAAAGGAGACAAAATAGACTTTAAAAATCCGAAACACGCGTCGCTTTACGACAGACTGCGTCTAGCCTGCTCTGCCGCACGGCTCCTTCTCGCGTTAACCCTGGCGGCGCGAGTTCTAACGCGAGCAAACTCCCTTGCGCCGCCAGACTCTTTTGCCGCTTCACTTTGCTGCCTAACTCCTCAATTTGTTATTTTGTTTGCTGCTTCAATTACACCTCGAGTTGCGTTGACTAACTTCCCAATTTCACGATTTTGTTTCTTTTTTCATTGCCTAACTTTTCCAAATTCATGTTTTCATTTTCCTTTCCAAAATCCTTTGTCAGTGTTCCTTTTTTTTTTTTGTCTTCTTTTATTTTGTCTTCAATCATGGCCTCATTATATCATTATAATATTTCCAATTAATAAATGACCATGAACCATTTTTGTAATGTATAAAATATATATAGAATCTCTACTTTGCTCTCAATTTCGTCTTAAACGCATCTACACATAAAATAAACTCAATTAAGCCCAAATATAATATAGTTCAGTATTATAGCATCTAAATGTACGGTAAGTAATGCACTAGAAAAACGGAATTATAGCCAAGCATCAAATACTACCAGAAATTGTAGTAACATCCACCTTACACATACTTAAAGAGAGAAATATTTGTTCTCTTTGAATATTGTATGTGTCGTACATGAATCAAATATTTTGACAATTGAACTTTGATCCAAATTTGCTTTGAGAGATATCCATATTTGCTTCACATGGTTTGATATACAAAAGAAATATACAAATAAACATTAGTATTTTTAGAGAAAAAAGAAAAGAAACAAAGTTAAATGGATAACTCAATATTGACTTTTAATGCAATTTCGAGCAAACTTTAATTATGATACAAACAAATACGTAGTTAAAAATAATGCAATTATACGTTATTTTTAGGTTGCCATATGGTTTAAATATACGGAAAACTTAAGTCATATTAACATATGAAATTTGAATTAAGTCATATCTGTTTCCAATATGAGGAAATAGTTGTTCGATCACAGAATATTTAGAAGTTTAAATGTGACACAGATAGAAGGGAAGAACTAGGGAAACGAACGTTTTAGCTTGATACTTTCCATAGCTAGGTTCTTAAGACAAGGCACGTAGTTATGTTATTTAATAACACCACGACAAAAGGTATTTTCAACCATTTGACACTCGGCGAATAGACGATAATGACAACTTAAACTATCACGGCCCAAATTCCATTATAGGTCGTGATGCCGCCCAACACCGTTGTCAGGCAAGCCAATCCTAATCAACTAGCGAGTCCTCATTATTTTTCCAACACATCCCAAACTTTTCCTTAACAATTAAGCTTTTTAACAGTCGGTAATCAACAAGTTTGTAATGACATAAATACATCCCAAAATAATAGTCTACAGTGTGTGCCAGGAACTAGTGTCACAAACACTAGGGCAACTAGTATAATGTACAAAATATTAGTATCCTACTGCCTGAAACAGAATAGATAGTACATAATAATAACAAAGAAGAGAACTCCGGTATGCTGTTGAACGGCTCAGAAGGGGGAAGCTCACCGTGAGATCTCGATCAGGAATCAGGAACGCGCGCCGGAGGGGTAACTAGATGCACCTGCCTCAGATCCTGTACAGTTAAGTACAAAAGCGTAGTATGAGTACATAAACAACATGTACCCAGCAAGTATCCAATCTAACCTCGAAGAAGTAGTGACGAGGGGTCGACTTGACACTTACTAAGGTCAATATCAATAATACTTAAAGATTACGCGAAGCATGGATAACATGGATAGAACGACAAATCTCAGAATCAAGGAGGACGATATATCAATTTCAATCATGACTTATAATAGTTGCACTTCAAAGCATTTAAACAGAGTAAGTCATGGATAAATTTCACATAAATAACATGCACACATTATGTCGAGGTCGTACGGCCCAGTCCAACATAATAATAATCGTGCACTGCTAGAGGGTCGAATGACGCGAACCATAGATACATCTATTTCTACCGAGGCGATCAGCCCGATCCACAAATAGCAATTACTATCAAGAAGGCACATAAAGGCGCATTTATGGTCAAATAACTTCATACAAGTTCTCAAGTAAGTGCGTACATTCGTTTATATTTATTTTCAATCCCTAACATGTCCTAAGTGATCTCATTAACAATTAAGAACATAAGCATTTGCAAGTATGGCATGATACATGTCCTAAACTACCCCGACAATTAGCATGATAGTAGCTACGCACGGACTCTCGTCACCACGTACGTACGTAGCCCCCAGACAATCACATACATTTATTTAATTCACTTAGGGGTTTATTTCCCTCTTACGAGGTTAGAAAGGAGATTCGCCTTGCTCCGAAGCTTTCTTCCAATATCAAGAACGCGCTCAAACCCTCAATTTGGAGCCGAACAATCCAAAACTAATTAAACGGGGTAAGAACTATTCAATTCAAGCTCAAGAGTTCATATTCTAACTATTAAAGAAATTTCCCAACAATAAATACAAGTTTCCTAGAATTCATCCTCGGGCCCACGTGCCCGGCTTCCGAAAATTTTTGAGGGAAGTTGTTACCCATAACCTAAGGATCAAGAATATATGATTTTTACTTCATTCCATAATAAATTTCGTGGTAAAATCTTGTTCTTATCAAAATCCTAGGTTTTACTCTAATCCCATGGTTTTCACTAATTTTTGTGTGTTAATCTACCCATTGTCGACGCCCCCTTTTCCTCGCGAAATCGGGTTTATGACATTTGGGAAGACAACTCTATTCCCGTTTGGGAATTGAGTTTTTTGGATTTGAAGAGTCACCACCTAATGATTAAGTTCATTAGGACACTACGGATTTTGAATTGGAAAACCAGAGTTCGGGTAAGGGCTAGAAATTATCTCGAGGGGAAGGTGTTAGGCACCCCTCAAGATCCACTAGTGTGGTTCCCGTCCATGCTATGTTGTGACATTAAATGCAGACAAATAATTCTATACACAAAGGTCGCAAATAGGTACGTGACAAGCATGTTGAGATTAAGACCTAAGTAGTCTCACACTTTATTTAAGAAAACGTCCAAGTACAGAAAAATAAAAGAAATGAAAATTTAGAAGACAAGAATAGTGCAGTAAATTAAAGAAGAGTTTTGGGTGGCTGAAACAAAGACAGAATTTTATTGATAACAAAGTTACATAAAGGAAAGGGGTCCTAGGTTTTAAAACACATGGATCATCCACACAACACTGGTAGCCAATCGTACGCATGGTGTTATCGTGTGATCATCATCTCCATGTCTACCCTCCTCACCCCGTTAAGGTATTAAGCGCGGAATGGTATCATTACCTACTGCGTGCTATTACCCGTCCCACCTATCAGTCCCGGAGGCATTTGAGACTACTAATCCTAAAAGGGGAGGGAGTTAGGCTTTTCAGAGTTTAAAAAAGGTTAAAAAGCTAGGGCGACAATCAAAACACGTAAACAGTTAGAGGGGAACTGGTAGCAATTAAGGGCTCAAATAGGCCTCCTCATTTAAAAGAAACAACTTATTTAGCACGACTGACAAATACTGGTTAGGTCTTTAATTAAAAATTAATGCAGGAAAAGTTGATTTACCACATATTTCCCAGATAGGGAGTCCAGATTAGTCCTGCTTAGATGTAGTTGTCGAAAACTGACAGTTGGTTAATTACTTAACGATTTGCCTGTGCATTAAACGGGACTTATAGGCATGATATCTACTAATTCAGGAACGGAAGAATAAACTGATTGCAATAAGAATTGTTGGTTGTAAGCTATGCAAGTGTTTGAAATTACCACTGATTTTAGATTTAAGAGCGGGTGGGCGATTCAAATTTTAGTTGATAGCTCCTATGGGCATGCTTTCTAGGTGCTACTGATTTTACCGCTGTTTATTGTCATGCAGAGATCCTATAGGCAGGTCGTCTATATGTAATTGGTTATTTCTATAAGCAGATTTGCCTAGTGACAGGTGCATATGAAAAATGCAGGAAGTCCAGGCATATTATCTATATGGTATGCAGAATTTCAGCAATGATTTATGGGCATAGTATCTATGTTAGATGCAGAATTGGAAAGTAAATATCCTATAAACATGATTTCTATGTGAGATGCAGAATTAGAAGGTAAATATCCTAAAACATGATTTCTATGTGAGATGCAGAATTAGAAGGTAAATATCCTAAAACATGATTTCTATGTGAGATGCAGAATTAGAAAGTAAACATCCTAAAACATGATTTCTACCCTTTGGCAAGCATACAATCCCATCCCTTTTCACTATACACCCCAGTAGTTATTACAGAATTTATTACAGACCAAATGAATCAGAGGAAGCAATAAAATTACATCAGTGATTACATCTACATCTAATCAGCCTAACCCAGACTCAGAGTCTAATAATAGATAAACCAACTTCCAGGATCGGATTTTCAAAGCCTTTCTCTTATTTGGGATGTGTCAAAGTTCCAAGGAACTTCAAGAATTCCAGGCAATGCCTACACCCCAAATATCATTGCAGAATCAGATTATAGTGCAGTGTGGAAGGGCCAGCCCTCAAATGTCCAACTTCAGAGGGAACTCAAGGTCCCAAGGCAAGGCTCATAGGAGGGGGGCAGAACTTAGAGACTATGAGTAAGTGTAAGTGCAATGAAAGGGAATTAGGGGGGAGCCAGGGCAGGCTGATGGTCATGCCTAGCAACTGGGATGCTGGCACACCCCTGACCAGCCTGTCAGCCTTAGAATTGGGGAGTTAAGACCTTATTGAAGGCCAGGTTTAGCCCTGGGCAGCAATGGGCATGTTGCCAGGCCATACCATAACTCAGCACATATAGGGGAATGGGGGTATGGGAGTAATTGTTTATACTAGCAGCAAGAAACAAAGAAAGAACAGGCAAGGCATATAGATACTTTAAAATTAACTTTGCAGAGAATTGAAGGCAGGCATGGATACATGGACTGTAAATAAACACATTAGAGAGATGCTGAAATTAATCTTAGAGCATACCAGTTCAAAGAAGCAAGTAAGGAGAAACAGTAGACTTATGAGAGCAAAAGTGCAGTCAAGAAGCAAGAGTATAGGTTCAGAAGAGAGTTGTAATTTCTGTATGCTTAATCGTGTGTGTGTGTTTAGAATTGTGTCCTGTATTTATAGTGCAGAAAAGAAGCAGAAATAGGTAAGAAAAATAGTTTGAAAATCAATCACACAAGGTTTCCCTTTAATTAAAGGACTCTGATTTCAAACGGCAAGGTACATAAGGAAAGGAGTTAATTAAACACTTTTCAGAGTAATGCAAGAAGGGTAAATACATAATAGTTATTTAAGGAAAGGGTTTTGACAGTACACGGTCATGCAAATTAAGGAAAGGAAATCAATTGACAGCCAAGCAATCAAGAGTCGAAAATTTTGTATGAATGAACCAAGTCAGAAAAAGGTAAAGAGAGGCTTTACTTAAGAAGAATCAGTAGTAATCAATTGACCCCCTAAAAAGGGTTCTGATTTGAACACAAGTTGGAAAACCTTTTGAAGAAAATTTTTAACACGCATATAAAAGGGATTGTCATGCTAATCAGAAAAGTCTTAGTGTAGAAGAATTCATACACAAAAGGATTCAAACTCAGTACATGGATTCCAAAGTGAGTTTGAGAGAGTCCAGGGCTCAAATAGAACCCTAGTCCAAACACACAAAACCAAACTCGCCAAAACCCCAAATCCTAGGGTTTTCGACTTGAATCAAATGCAAAGAAGAGAAAACACGCAGGTATAGTAGAATGTTCAGTGCAAATAGAGTAAGGGAATTAATTCGAAACACAATGAGAGTAGAAGAAACAATAAATGAAAATATGCTTAAGCAGGTATGGTAAGAACACTTAATGAACATGGTAGGAAAATACAGTAGGTGAAGCATAATCAAGTCATAGTGGAAGGCAAGTAGCAGAGCATAGCGTGTGAAAACATAGCATAGAAACACGGTAGAAGGAAGAACAAAATATGGCAAACATAGTAAAAAAAAAGGGAAACATAAGAACATAGCAGAGACAAACACACACAAGAAAGGGAGAAGAAAAGTCGGAAAACATTTAAGCATTTTTCATAAACCCTAAGAAAGAAATGACTTTGGAAGTAAAAATTTTAAAGAAAAGTTGGGGAAACCTCTTAAAAACTCAAAGTAAAGCATGAATACACACAGATCTGAAGAGAATCGGAGAAAAACCTCGACAGCTAGGTTTTCAGATGAACCCTAGAATGAGAAAGGCTTCGAAAATGTCCGATCTAAGTCCGATAAGACCGGGAACAGGCTCAGGAGGCCAAGATGTGCCGGAGCCAGGCCGGAGATGGACGGAAACCTCTAGTCGGCGGAGGTCTGGGTGTAGACCTTTGATGTCTAGCCTCAAACCTTCGAATACCAAGCACACAGGGCTGGTTGAAATTGGGTTGAAATTGGGGGCTGTAATGTGGCTATAATTGAAATGCAGATGGACTATATAATAAATAGCCAATTTCCCCTTTTAATTTAATTAAAATAGTTAAAATAATTTTAAAAACAAATTTAAAAGCACTGAATTAATTAATAATATATATAAATGTTAATCTAAAAATACTGGGAGCAATTTTATAATTGTAAAATGCTATTAATCGCAATATAGGCTATAGTTGCAATTTTAGCTTAGAAATATCAAATAAATTTATAAAAAAATGCAAAAATTACCTTAATTATATTGTGATGTAAATATGAGGATGGAAATAAATTACTCACCAGAATGATAGTTTTGGGAATAATTATTGAATTTTGTATTGCTAAAACAAATAATAAAATAATTTTAAAAAGCTTTAAAAATTAGAAAAAATGTCAAAATTCTTGGGCATACTTATATATGCATGTACATGCTATTTTGAGAATATTTTGAGCATAAAAATAGATAAGAAAAAATTGGGTATCAACAGCTGCCCCTCTTTACCCGGGAAGGATGGAAGAGTTGTCGGGTAAAGATATGATGACCAATTTTGACCGAAAGAAATGACTTGAAAATATTTTTGACCGAGCTCTGGTTCCTGAGCTGCCTACATATCCCTGGTCTTACAGGAATCAGGTCATATGTAGTTCAGGATACATCGGCCGAATATGCTGATGGAGGTTCTGAGAAGGACGGACGCAATATTTAGGTTGGGAAGGATAGTCAGGGGATCGATGGGCTGCGGGAACCGGAGCGAGATCACTCCTACTGTGATGGCCGTTGCCAGCTGGTGTACCTGCAAATGAGCAATACGAACATATCGTGCATAAACTTAAACGTGATGCAAGTTCCCGTTGGACCATGAATGCTGTCTTTGGACGGGTAGGATGACATTCTCAGACCATGACGTCCTGGGCCATGAAACGTATAATAAAGGATTCGCAAGCTATGAAATGACGTTCTCGGACTATGATAATGGTGCCTCCGAACCATGATGCCTTTGAATAATGATGTGCAAAATATAAAGCGGGGGTCCTCAGGCCATGGCATGGCGTTCTCGGGCTATGAAAATGATGCCTCCGAACAATGACGCCCTTGGACAGTTTGGCGATATTTCAGCCCATGAAATGCAAGATTTGGCGATATTTCAGCCGATGTAAAGCATAAATATAAATGGCGATATCTCAACCGACAAAGGATTTAAATGCAAACTGGCGATCTTTCAGTCGATATAACGATTTAAATGAAGTTGGTGATATTTCAGCCGATGTAAAGCATAAATATAAATGGCGATATCTCAGCCGACAAAGGATTTAAATGCAAACTGGCGATCTTTCAGCCGATATAGCGATTTAAATGAAGTTGGCGATATTTCAGCCGATATAAGGCATAGATATAAATGGCGATATTTCAGCCGACAGAGATTTAAATATAAATTGGCGATCTTTCAGTCGATATAGCGATTTAAATGAAGTTGGCGATATTTCAGCCATGCAGGACGGAGGTGGAACTTAACCTCGAAAGGCAGAAAGGTAGCCTTATGCAGTGCAGGGAAATGCGGGATGGAGACAATGCTTAGTCCCGGAAGGCAGAAAAATAGCCTTATGCAATGCAAAGAAATGCAAGATGGAGGTAGAGCTTAACCTCGAAAGGCAGAATGGTAGCCTTATGCAATGCAAGGAAATGCAGGATAGAGACAGTGCTTAGTCTCGGAAGGCAGAAAAGTAGCCTTATGCAATGCAAGGAAATGCAGGATGGAGACCGTGCTTAGTCTCGGAAGGCAGAAAGGTAGCCTTATGCAATGCAAGGAAATGTAGGATGGAGACAGTGCTTAGTCTCGGAAGGCATAAAAGTAGCCTTATGCAATGCAAGAAATGAAGGTGAAGAGTAACGAAATATCTTAGCTGATAGCTGATAATTGATTGCGTCATTGTGGCTGCTGGGGATGTCGTGTGCGGATAGCTCTTGTAAATAGGCGATGATTCTGAGAGTTGTATTCCTGAAAAATATGAGTACGTAACCATATCTGATGTTTTGGGGTGCCTGCATACAAAGAAAAAATCGTGAGTTTTGTAGAGGGGGAAGGTTAGTTCGTCTTCCCGTGGACCTCGCTTGTCCTACTCGCTCTTGCTTTCATTGGGGTAGCGTCGCTAAACAAAGCAATTTTGATAGTAGCCATGTATGATTTAGTAAAAAATATGATGTAAATACATAATTTAAAAATGATTTTTTTAGATGAACCGACGACTACGATGCGGTTCAAGATATCGCGACCTCTTTTGCTCCAGAATTTTGAGGGTCCTCCTCAAAATTCTGCCCCAGTTTACTGGGCTGGTGCTTCTGACGGCTGCGCGCGATGAATGGCTGAAAGTCAACTTCGGAATTTTGAGGGTCCTCCTCAAAATTCTGCCCCTGTTTCCAATATCTGGGGAAATGAGATTTTTATTGAATTGTAACCGAACCCATAGGGCTGCCTACGTATCCCCTCTTAAACGGAAATCAGGTCAGGCGTAGTTCAAATTACATCATACAGAAATTATAATGATTACACATAATAGCGTTTGACTGCGTCTGAATTAATTGGCTTTGGCCAAACTTCTCCATCCATTTCTGCGAGTATGAGGGCCCCTCCTGTTAGGACCCGATGAACCATGTACGGGCCTTGCCAATTAGGAGAGAATTTTCCTTTGGCCTCACCCTGATGCGGGAAGATCTTTTTCAGCACCAGCTGCCCCGGTGTGAATTGTCTCGGTCTGACCCTTTTGTTGAAGGCTCTAGACATCCTGTTTTGATACAATTGACCATGGCAAACCGCATTCAGTCTTTTTCCGTCTATAAAGGCTAACTGTTCATAGCGGCTTTTTACCCATTCTGCATCTTCCAGTTCCATTTCCTGTATAATCCTCAGGGAGGGAATCTCTAACTCGGCTGGGATGACTACCTCGGTACCGTAAACCAACATATAGGGAGTTGCTCCAGTTGATGTGCGGACTGTGGTACGGTATCCCAATAAAGAAAAGGATAGCTTTTCGTGCCACTGCTTGTGTTTCTCTATCATTTTCCTTAGTATCTTCTTGATGTTCTTATTGGTCGCTTCTACAGCTCCATTCATCTGAGGTCTGTAGGCTGTACAATTCTTGTGCTTGATCTTGAACGTCTCACACATTGCTTTCATCAGGTCACTGTTGAGATTGGAACCGTTGTCAGTAATGATCGACTCTGGGATGCCGAATCATGGATGATAGAGTGGCCAATGCATCGGCGAACTCATTCTGGACTCTGGGGACATGCCGGAATTCTGTCTTTGTAAACCTCTTCCTCAACTCCTGTGCATGATGCAAGTATGGGAGTATCTTGGAGTTTCTGGTTGCCCATTCTTCTCGGACCTGATGTATGAGCAAGTCTGAATCCCCAATCACTAGTAACTCTTGAACGTTCATATCAATGGCCAGCTTGAGCCCTAAGATGCAGGCTTCGTACTCGGCCATGTTGTTGGTGCATGGGAACCTGAGCTTGGCAGACACCGGATAGTGCTGATCTGTTTTTGATACTAGAACTGCTCCTATGCCAACTCCTTTGAAGTTTGCTGCTCCGTCGAAGAACATTCTCCAGCCATCATAGGATTCTGCGATGTCTTCACCTATGAAAGAGACCTCTTCGTCAGGGAAACATGTCTTTAGAGGCTCGTATTCTCCATCCACGGGATTTTCGGCAAGATGATCTGCCAGTGCCTGTCCTTTGATTGCTTTTTGGGTCACGTAGACAATATCAAATTCACTCAGCAGGATTTGCCATTTGGCTGCTTGCCCATGGGCATGGGCTTCTGAAAAGATGTNTTCTGGTAAAGTTGACCATGGCAAACTACATTCATTCTTTTCCCGTCTATAAAGGCTAACTGCTCATAGCGACTTTTTACCCATTCTGCATCTTCAAGTTCCACTCCCTATATAATCCTCAGGGAGGGAATCTCTATCTCGGCTGGGATGACTGCCTTAGTACCGTAAACCAACATATAGGGAGTTGCCCCGGTTGATGTGTGGATTGTGGTACGGTATCTCAATAAAGCAAAGGATAGCTTTTCGTGCCACTTCTTGTGTTTCTCTATCATTTTCCTTAGTATCTTCTTGATGTTCTTCTTGGTCGCTTCTACAGCTCCATTCATCTGAGATCTGTAGGCTGTAGAATTCTTGTGCTTGATCTTGAACGTCTCACACATTGCTTTCATCAGATCACTGTTGAGGTTGGAACCATTATCAGTAATGATTGACTCTGGGATGCCGAACCGGCAAATGATACGGTCACGGACAAAGTCTGCCACGACTTTCTTGGTCACTGCTCTGTAAGATGCTGCTTCAACCCATTTGGTGAAATAATCAATTGCTACTAGAATGAACCCAAGCCCGTTTGATGCGGCAGGCTCGATAGGTCCGATATCATCCATTCCCCAAGCGGCGAACGACCTTGGCGAGCTCGTTGCAGTAAGCTCGTTGGGAGGCACCTTTATCATATCCGCATGTATCTGACAGCGATGGCATTTTCGGACATACTGGATGCAGTCCGTCTCCATGGTCATCCAAAAATAACCAGCTCGGAGTATTATCTTGGCTAAGACGAAACCATTCATGTGTGGGCCACATGTCCCTGCATGAACTTCTTCTAACAACCTGGATGCTTCCTTTGCTTTGACACACCTTAGCAATCCCAAATCGGGAGTCCTCCTATACAGGATTCCTCCGCTGTGAAAGAAGTGATTGGATAACCTTCGTAGTGTGCGCTTCTGAGTAGCGTTTGCAAATTCTGGGTATTCTCCTGTTGCCAGATATTTCTTAATGTCATGAAACCATGGTCTTCCATCTGCTTCTTCCTCGACATGAGCACAATAGGCGGGTTGATCCTGGATTTTTACTGGGATAGGATCAATGAAGTTTTTATCCGGATGTTGAATCATGGATGATAGGGTGGCCAATGCATCGGCGAACTCATTCTGGACTCTGGGGACATGCCGGAATTCTGTCTTTGTAAACCTCTTCCTCAACTCCTGTACATGATGAAGTAGGATTTTGGTTGTGCCCATTCTTCTCGAACCTGATGTATGAGCAAGTCTGAATCCCCGATCACTAGTAACTCCTGAATGTTCATGTCAATGGCCAGCTTGAGCCCTAAGATGCAGGCTTCGTACTCGGCCATGTTGTTGGTGCATGGGAACCTGAGCTTAGCTGACACCGGATAATGCTGACCGGTTTCTGATACCAGGACTGCTCCTATGCCAACTCCTTTGAAGTTTGCTGCTCCGTCGAAAAACATTCTCCGGCCATCATAGGATTCTGCAATGTCTTCTCCTATGAAAGAGACCTCTTCGTCAGGAAAATACGTCTTTAGAGGCTCGTATTCTCCGTCCACGGGATTTTCGGCAAGATGATCTGCCAGTGCTTGTCCTTTGATCGCTTTCTGGGTCACGTAGACTATCAAATTCACTCAGCAGGATTTGCCATTTGGCTAGCTTGCCAGTGGGCATGGGCTTCTGAAAGATGTATTTCAGCGGATCCATCCTTGATATGAGATAAGTGGTATAGGCACAGAAATAATGCCTCAACTTCTGAGCTACCCAAGTCAGAGCACAACAGGTGCGTTCTAATAGAGAGTACCGGGCCTCGTACGGGGTGAACTTCTTGCTGAGGTAGTAGATGGCTTGCTCCTTTCTCCCTGTTTTGTCCCAAAACACAACCGAATGCCCCATCCAGTACTGCAAGGTAGAGCAATAGCGGTCTACCCGGTTCGGGCGGAACCAAAACTGGCAGCGTTGACAGGTATTCCTTGATTCTGTTGAAGGCTTTCTGACAATCATCAGTCCATTTAGTGGCGGCGTCCTTCTTCAACATCTTAAAGATTGGCTCACAAATGACAGTGGACTGAGCTATGAACCGGCTGATGTAGTTGAGTCTCCCCAAGAAACTCATAACCTCTTTCTTGTTCTTTGGCGGTGGCAATTCTTGAATGGCCTTAACCTTTGACGGGTCCAGTTCTATTCCTCGTCGACTTACGATGAACCCAAGCAATTTTCCGGCAGGAACCCCGAATGCACATTTGGCGGGATACAGTTTCAGGTTGTACCTTCTCAATCTGTTGAAGAACTTCCTCAGATTTTCCATGTGGTCAATGGCTTTCTTGGATTTGATGATGACATCGTCTACATACACCTCGATCTCTTTGTGTATCATGTCATGGAAAATAGTAGTCATGGCCCTCATGTAGGTGGCCCCAGCATTCTTTAATCCAAACGGCATCATCTTGTAACAATACATCCCCCACGGCGTAATGAAAGCCGTTTTCTCCGCGTCTTCCTCGTCCATCCATATCTGATGGTACCCAGCAAAACAATCGACGAATGACTGCAGCTCGTGTTTGGCGCAGTTGTCAATCAGAATGTGTATGTTTGGCAAGGGGAAGTCGTCTTTCGGACTGGCCCGGTTGAGATCCCGGTAGTCGACACAGACTCTGACCCTCCCGTCCTTCTTCGGCACTGGCACAATGTTGGCTAACCATGTTGGATATTCCACTACTCTAAGGACCTTGGCTTTGACTTGTTTGGTAACTTCTTCCTTGATTTTCAAACTCATGTCTGGCTTGAGCTTTCTGAGCTTCTACTTTACTGGCGGACATGTCGGATTTGTTGGCAGTTTGTGAGCTACAATTGATGTACTAAGACTGGTCATATCATCATACAACCAGGCAAATATGTCCTCATATTCTTTTAAGAATTTCGTGTACTCTTCCTTTTCTGATGGTGACAGGTGAACACTGATGCGCGTTTCCTTGACATTCTCTGTATCCCCCAAGTTGACAACCTCAGTTTCGTCCAAGTTAGACTTAGGCCTATTCTCAAAGTTCTCAACCTCTTTAACAACCTCTTCTGGTATATCATCCTCTTCAGAGTCTGTATCCGTTTGTTGCGTTATCTCGTCGCATGTCACATTCGTCGGTTCATCGAGATAAGTAATAGTAATGTTGTGTAAATAAAGTAAATGATAGAGAAAATAATAAGATCAAGATTTATAAGAAACTGAAACACTTTGATAAATTCCATAATTGTTTTGAATATCGGAGCTCTTTTTGAAATTTAAAGAAAGTACGGAAAGGAAATCAACTAGTGAAAAGGTAAAAGATAATGCATAGTGCTTTGTTCATCCTTGCTACCCCGAAGCTTTCCGGGCCTTGGTGGTTCTGATGGACCAGTTGTTGAGGCGCGTTCCTCGGCTCACAGCTTGTATGGAAGGGCCTTCCTCCCCTTCCTCCTCGAAAATGTCGTGACAGCCCATATTGTCGTCTTCCAAGAATAGATTCTTCATTGCTGCCAATGTTTCATCTTCTTCTGACCCATATATGCTATCTGCTGGCTGGAAAGTTTGCTCCAGGCGAGGTATAGGGTGCCGCAGGGGATAATAAGGGCCGTGCCATGGTGGCGACCAGTTCCTGAATTCTTGCCAAGTATATCCATACCCTAACCCGAAAGTGGTGCCATGTTTTTTCAGTTTGATAGGCTTGGCGATTCCCTGGAGGTTCTTGCCGAGACCTTTGCCAGGTTCATACCCGCTCCAATTCAGTATACTTTCTATCTTGTTATCCCACCATTTATCTTTGTCCATGGCGTTGACTCGCTCAATGTGATGGTACGTTTCTCCACCTAGCTTCCTTCTTCCTCCAATCGCCGGGATGGTCTGGCGACTGTATATGGGGTTACTCCCATCGCCATGAATAATCACCTCTTGGTGATTACACTCGAACTTCACTGCCTGGTGCAGGGTTGATGCTACAGCTCCAGCGGCGTGGATCCAAGGTCGTTCCATTAGTAAGTTGTAGGATGCTGGGATGTCTATTACTTGAAAGTCAACATCGAACCAAGTTGGTCCCATTTGCATACATAAACTGATCTCCCCAATAGTGGACCTTTGGGAACCATCAAAAGCTTTGATGTTGATCGCCCCGTCCTTGATTTCATGTAGACTCTTCCCAAATGTTCTGAGGGTCACTAATGGACAAAAATGTTGAGGCTGGACCCTCCATCAATCAAAGTCCTGGTGATGAAATAGTCTTCGCATTGCACAGTGATGTGCAACGCTTTATTATGGCTTAAACCTTCAGGGGCAACTCATCCTCGTGGAAAGTGATTTTATGACTCTCCAATATCTGCCCGACCATGTTCGCCATCTCTCCTCCAGTGATATTGCTGGGTACGTACGCCTCGCTCAGTATCTTCATCAGGGCATTCTTATGCGTCTCGGAGCTTTGCAGTAGAGCTAGAATGGAGATCTGCGCTGGTGTTTTATTTAGTTGATCAACAACTGAGCACTCTTTGGCCTGTATCTTCCTCCAGAGATCATCGGGCCCAGTTTCAATAGGCCGTCCAGAGGTCTGCTTGCTTGATTCAACTAAGTGCTCCGGAGTATAAATTCTGCCGGTCCTGGTCATACCCTGTGCTGCAGTGGCTTCTCCAGACCTTGTTTTCCCTTTCCTTCTCGCCTCGGCGGTGTAATCCCAAGGAATGGCCTTCGTATGGAATGGTGTTATGGCTGACATTGCTACAGGAATGGGTACCCTTGTTTTGGGAGGTAACACAGCAACTTCAAACAGCAGAGGTGCCTTTGGAGACCCGAACTCAACCTCAGTTGTCTCCGTGATCTTTGTTGATTCCGGTGTTTCAAGCTCGAGGGGTACGGACATGTTTACTTTAGCATCCCCAGAGGGCTGGATCTGGACTACAATCGGATTTAGTGTGACCGTTGGTTTCTTGGGCTCGTCACCTTCGGCAATTAATCCAATTGACCCTTTGGGGTCCCAATCATCTTCCACCTCGATCATGTGCACACTTCCACCCTTATGATTAGGCAAGGGATTGTTGCGAACATTAGGAGCAGGCTCCTTTGCCACGATGATTTTGTTGTCGATTAGAGCTTGGATTTTGTCTTTTAGAGATCGGCACTCATCAATGGTATGCCCTTTCATGCTGGAATGGTATGCACAGGTTTTGTTTGGATTGACCCATTGGGAAGGATTTTCTGGAGTTATGGCAGGGATTAGGGTGACGTAACCGGCTGCTTTGAGTCTTTCATATAGTTGGTCGATTGGCTCGGCGATGGCGGTGTATTGCTTGGGAGGTCTACGGTCGAAGTTAGAGTGGGGCCTGGGGAAGTTTTGGCGAGCAGGAGGTGATTGGTAGTGAGAAGGTTGAGCATTGTAGGCTTGGTAGACGGGTGCGGGTTGGGAATATCTTGGTGAGGTAGGTTGATATGTGGGGGACGGGGATGATTGGTAAGTAGGTGGTGGAATTTAGTAAGAAGGCGAAGGTGCTTGGTAATTAGGGATAGGTTGATATGTGAGAGGAGGTACTGGGTAAGCTTGGTATTTTACTGGGGACTTCGTTTTCTGTGCAACCATCACGGCACTCACATCCTTTTTCTTGGACGTGCCACCAGATTGTAGGGCTTTGTTGGTAGCCTGAAATGCCTCAAAATTAGTAACCATACCGCTTTTAATGCCTTCCTCGATTCTTTCTCCTAGCTTGATGATGTCGGAGAATTTCTGGCCCTCTATCAGCATCAACCTCTCATAACATTGTGGATCCTGAGCTCGAACGAAAAATCTGTTCATCTGTTCTTCTTCTAAGGCCGGCCTGACCTTAGCAGCCTCGGATCTCCATCGAGTAGCATACTCGCGGAATGTCTCTATAGGTTTCTTTTTCAGATTCTGGATGTAGAAGACATCTGGCGCATTTTCTGTATTGAATCTGAACCTGTCCATGAAATCGGACGTCATTCCTACCCAGTTTGTCCACTTCTTGGGATCTTGGCTAATGTACCAAGATAGTGCATTGCCTTTCAAACTTCTCATGAAGAGCTTCATGCGAATCTTTTCATCTCTTCCGATGCCGACCAGCTTATCACAGTATGTCCTCAAATGGACTCTAGGATCCTCTGAGCCGTCAAACATCTCGAACTTAGGAGGTTTGTACCCCTCGGGAAGTTTGACGTCTGGCTGAACGCAAAGATCCTCATAATTCAACCCTTCAATACCTTTGTTTCCTTCAACACCCTGGACTCGGCTAGTCAGTTTCTTGAGCTCGGCAGCCAGAATCTTGATGAGAGAGTCTTTGTCATCAGATTCCGGTGTGTTTCTAATGGGTTGAGCGTATTGTGGTAGGGTTTCCACATAGATGGGAGTGTGGTGGGGATGATCATTTGGTGGTTCGGGGATGACATGTGTTGCAATTTTGATGAGTAGCGGGTTGTTTCTGTGGCTTCGGGATGTTCTATGGAGGTATGGAGTTTTGAGCATTGGCAAAGTTGACGTCTGGAGTAGTGAGGGAAAATGACAAGCTTGCCAAGTTCCCGAACTTGGTCTAGTACTTCTTGAAATTTTAGTAACTTCTGTTCGAGCTGGGCGGCACTTTCTTTGGACACCTGAATACCCTGAGGAACCTCTACCCTTTCAACCGAAGTTCTCCTTCCTAACGTTGTTCAAATCTTCATTTTTGCTTTGCTCTTGTTTTTGATAGGACTTGGGGAGGAGGAGGTGGAGGGGCCCTTAGATCTTTGTGGGTAGGATGATGATGCAGATGCACGAACTAACCTTTTGGGGAGGGAAATAAAAATAAAAGTAAAAACAAAAAAGGTAACAAGTTAGTACGGATTCTGAGAAAAATATTGCAATATTTAAACACATAGTATAAGACACATAAATCGTGTCCTAATTGGGTGTCTTGTTGTGCCCGAGGTAGGCCTAGCGACAATTGATTTGGAGAACTTATAATGCTAAATGTCATTTTTAATTGATAAATAAGAACGAATCCCAAAACGACACTAAAAATTGCATAAAGTAAAATGTCACTAATGGCCCTTGGCCTTATTACATTTTAAAGCAAAAAAGAAAAGAGACTCCTAACTACTTGGTCCCAGAAGGACCTTCCCCAGACTCGGCATCTTTAGCTCCATCCAGGCTGGATTTCCAAAAGAGAAGGTAGATTCCCCAAATATTTGCATACGAGAGTCTGGTCACTGGAGTGAAGGTCTTCCCACTAGCTTAGCAACCTTGGTGAATGTTGGTTACCATGCCGAACCTGGGGATTTCGTGCCTCATCTCTGCAAAACAAAGTGTTAGTCCCTTACCCCACCGGACTCGACTATTCAAATCAATAATTAGCACAATGGCATTTAGTTCTCCAAATAAATGCACAGAATATGGTGTTGTCCGTTTGGGTTCCAGGGGAACCCAGTTGACTTTGGACAAGGCTATCTTAAAGAGTCATTATGTGGACAACATAACTGACTCGACTAGGTTTGACAGTGATGCATGAACAGCTAAATAGAATAAGGTTTCTATGGGGTGCTCGACCGGTACCCTTGAGCGGACAACTCAAGAGGGAAAGGCACGGAACCGTCGACTGCACCACTGATCGACTGGTTTTACCGCAAATATGCCTTTGCCAAATTTAGTGGGTAATAATATCGGAAGAGCGCAAGCAGTCATTAAACGTTGCTATTGTATTTGTTTGGCACGAGTGGAATATGATGTTGAAGATGCAATTACAAATTGTCACGTATTATCACGTTCATAATAATTACAATAATCGCTCAAAAATTACAACGGTATTGAAGGAAAGCAGTAAATGAAAGCGTTAAAGAGAAAAAAAACAAGAAGCCAAGTCAGTTTCGGATAAAGGCATTAAACAAAGCAATAAAAGATAACAATAAAGTCACATATAACATGAAGTGGTAAAAAAGAATCCCCAGCAGAGTCGCCATGCTGTCGACGCCTCCTTTACCTCGCGAAATCGGGTTTACGATATTTAGGAAAACAACTCTATTCCCGTTTGGGAATTGGGTTTTTTTGGATTTGAAGAGTCGCCACCTAATGATTAAGTGCATTAGGACACTAAGGATTTTGAATTGGAAAACAAGAGTTCGGGTAAGGGCTAGAAATTACCTCGAGGGGAAGGTGTTAGGCACCCCTCAAGATCCACTAGTGTGGTTCCCGTCCATGCTATGTTGTGACATTAAATGCAGACAAATAATTCTATACACAAAGGTCGCAAATAGGTACATGACAAGCATGTTGAGATTAAGACCTAAGTAGTCTCACACTTTATTTAAGAAAACGTCCAAGTACAGAAAAATAAAAGAAATGAAAATTTAGAAGACAAGAATAGTGCAGTAAATTAAAGAAGAGTTCTAGGTGCTACTGATTTTACCGTTGTTTATTGTCATGCAGAGATCCTATAGGCAGGTTGTCTATACGTATTTGGTTATTTCTATAAGCAGATTGCCTAGTGACAGGTGCATATGCAAAATGCAGGAAGTCCGATAGGCATATTATCTATATGGTATGCAGAATTTCAGCAACGATTTATGGGCATGGTATCTATGTGAGATGCAGAATTTGAAAGTAAATATCCTATAAACATGATTTCTATGTGAGATGCAGAATTAGAAGGTAAATATCCTAAAACATGATTTCTATGTGAGATGCAGAATTAGAAGGTAAATATCCTAAAACATGATTTCTATGTGAGATGCAGAATTAGAAAGTAAACATCCTAAAACATGATTTCTACCCTTTAGCAAGCATACAATCCCATCCTTTTTCACTATACAGCCCAGTAGTTATTACAGAATTTATTACAGACCAAATGAATCAGAGGAAGCAATAAAATTACATCAGTGATTACATCTACATCTAATCAGCCTAACCCAAACTCAGAGTCTAATAATATGAGATAAACCAACTTCCAGGATCGGATTTTCAAAGCCTTTCTCTTATTTGGGATGTGTCAAAGTTCCAAGGAACTTCAAGAATTCCAGGAAATGCTTACACGCCAAATATCATTGCAGAATCAGATTATAGAGCAGTGTGGAAGGGCCAGCCCTCAAATGTCCAAGTTCAGAGGGAACACAAGGTCCCAAGGCAAGGCTCATAGGAGGGGGGCAGAACTTAGAGACTAGGAGTAAGTGTAAGTGCAATGAAAGGGAATTATGGGGGAGCTAGGGCAGGCAGATGGTCATGCCTAGCAACTGGTATGCTGGCAAACCCCTGACTAGCCTGTCAGCCTTAGAATTGGGGAGTTAAGACCTTGTTGAAGGTCAGGTTCAGCCCTGAACAACAATTGGGATGCTGCCAGGCCATACCTTAACTCAGCATATATGGGGGAATGGGGGTATGGGAGCAATTGTTTATACTAGCAGCAAGAAACAAAAAAGAACAGGCAAAGCATATAGATACTTTAAAATTAACTTTGCAGAAAATTGAAGGCAGGCATGGATACAGGGACTATAAATAAACACATTGGGGAGATGCTGAAATTAATCTTAGAGCATACCAGTTCAAAGAAGCAAGTAAGGAGAAACAGTAGACTTATGAGAGCCAAAGTGCAGTCAAGAAGCAAGAGTATAGGTTTAGAAGAGAGTTGTGATTTCTGTATGCTTTATCGTGTGTGTGTGTGTGTGTGTTATTTAGAATTGTGTCATGTATTTATAGTGCAGAAGAGAAGCAGAAATAGGTAAGAAAATAGTTTGAAAGTCAATCACACAAGGTTTCCCTTTAATTAAGGGATTCTGATTTCAAACGGCAAGGTAAATAAGGAAAGGGGTTAATCAAACACTTTTCAAAGTAATGCAAGAAGGGTAAATACATAATAGTTATTTAAGGAAAGGGTTTTGACAGTACACGGTCATGAAAATTAAGGAAAGGAAATCAATTGACAGCCAAGCAATCAAGAGTCGAAAATTTTGTATGAATGAACCAAGTCAGAAAAAGGTAAAGAGAGGCTTTACTTAAGAAGAATCAGTAGTAATCAATTAACCCCCTAAAAAGGGTTATGATTTGAACACAAGTTGGAAAACCTTTCAAAGAAAATTTTTAACATGCATATAAAAGGGATTGTCATGCTAATCAGAAAAGTCTTAGTGTAGAAGAATTCATACACAAAAGGATTCAAACTCAGTACACGGATTCCAAAGTGATTTTGAGAGAGTCCAGAGCTCAAATAGAACCCTAGTCCAAACACACAAAACCAAACTCGCCAAAAACCCCAAATCCTAGGGTTTTCGACTTGAATCAAATGCAAAGAAGAGAAAACACGCAGGTATAGTAGAATGTTCAATGCAAACAGAGTAAGGCAATTAATTCGAAACACGATGAGAGTAGAAGAAACAGTAGAGGAAAATATGCTTAAGCAGGCATAGTAAGAACACTTAATGAACATGGTAGGAAAATACAGTAGGTGAAGCATAATCAAGTCATAGTGGAAGGCAAGTAGCAGAACATAGCGTGTGAAGACATAGCGTAGAAACATTGTATAGAAACACGGTAGAAGGAAGAACAAAATATGGCAAACATAGTAAAAAAAAAGGAAACATAAGAACATAGCAGAGACAAACATACACAAGAAAGGGAGAAGAAAAGTCGAAAACATTTAAGCATTTTTCAGAAACCCTAAGAAAGAAATGACTTTGAAAGTAAAAATTTTAAAGAAAAGTTGGGGAAACCTCTTAAAAACTCAAAGTAAAGCATGAATACACACAGATCTGAAGAGAATTGGAGAAAAACCTCGACAGCTAGGATTTCAGATGAACCCTAGAATGAGAAAGGCTTCGAAAATGTCCGATCTAAGTCTGATAAGACCGGGAACAGGCTCAGGAGGCCAAGATGTGCCGGAGCCAGGCCGGAGATGGCCGGAAACCTCAAGTCGGCGGAGGTCTGGGTGGAGACCTTTGATGTCTAGCCTCAAACCTTCGAATACCAAGCACACATGAGCGGTAGGGGGTGAGTATGAGGGTTTCATGGCTTGAGAAGCCATGGAAACCGGCGAGAATTGCAGGGATTAGGGTTAGCTTGGGTGGAGGCGACCAGGGTTTGCAGAGAGAATAGGAGAGGAAGGGGATTCAAGGGCGGCGGGTTAGGAGAAATGAATTAGAGTTGGGGGGTTTGGCAAATTAAAAACGAAAGGGTGTGTTTGGGCCGTTGATCTTTTAGATCAACGGCTGTGATTTAAAAGGGGGGTCCGGTCGGGTAATTTAATTGGGTCAGGGGTTGGGTTGATATTAGGAATTGGGCCGGTTGAAATTGGGTTTAAATTGGGGGCTGTAATGTGGCTATAATTGAAATGCAGATGGGCTATATATTAAATAGCCAATTTCCCCTTTTAATTTAATTAAAATGGTTAAAATAATATTAAAAACTAATTTAAAAGCACTGAATTAATTAATAATTTATAAATGTTAATCTAAAAATACTGGGAGCAATTTTATAATTATAAAATGCTATTAATCGCAATATAGGCTATAATTGCAATTTTATGCAATTTTAGCTTAGAAATATCAAATAAATTTATAAAAGAAATGCAAAAATCACCTTAATTATATTGTGCTGTAAATATGAGGATGGAAATAAATTACTCACCAGAATGATAGTTTTGGGAATAATTATTGGATTTTGTACTGCTAAAACAAATAATAAAATAATTTTGAAAAGCTTTAAAAATTAGAAAAAATGTCAAAATTCTTGGGCATACTTATATATGCATGTACATGTTATTTTGAGAATATTTTGAGTATAAAAATAGATAGGTAAAAATTGGGTATCAACACCCATAAACCAAGTATTGAACTCACATTAAGTAGAAGTAACTTACCTTACAAATGCTACGTTAAAATCCCTCTTTGGAAGCTCCCGAATCGCCCAAACAATAAATGAAATTTGTCAAAAATGACACATTCCCGTATTAAATGAAGGCACTGCCTTCAGCGATTTCCGCACCTGCGGTTAGGGGACCGCACCTGCGGTCTCGCTTCTGCGAGGGAAGGTCCGCACCGGCGGAGTTGGACTGGACTGGCTGGGACCGCTTCTGCGGTCTGGGGGCCGCTCCTGCGGTTCTGCTTCTGCGGAAGAGGAGCCGCATCTGCGGTTCCTGGGCTCCTCCCCTTGGCCGCACCTGCGAAGGCTCGACCGTTTATGCGGTCTCGTACCTACGGTTGACCAACCGCAGGTGCGGTTATGACAGATACCTGGAGCTTCAGCTCCTTCCAAAACATTCCAACTCCACTCGAGCCTCGTCCGATTGACGCTTGGGGCCTCCGGGCCCCGCCCGAACATACCGACAAATTCGAAATGACAAAACGGACTTGCTTGCACCCTCGAAACGCCCGAAACAACGCTAAATCTAAGAATCACCCTGTAAAACCATTTGAATCAAACTTATGAACTTCAAGTTCTTCAATTTACATCCAATGCGAGGAAACACACTTATACCACTCGGATTGACACCAAATTTTGCTTGCAAGTCTTAAATGACAATACGGAACTATTCCAGGTCTCAGAATTTCGTTCGGACCTCGATAGCAAAAAACCCGCTCCAAATCAAATATTTAAGAACTTCAAAATCCTTAAGGAATCAACTTTCACTAATAGGCTCCAAAACACTCCGGGGTCATCCAAAACCCAAGCCGGACATACGCCCAAGTCTGAAATCATCATACAAACTTGTTGGAATCTTGAAATCCGGATTCCGAGGTCGTTTACTCAAAGCGTTGACCGAAGTCAAACTTGGCCTTTTAAGCCAACCTTAAGAAACCAAGTGCCCCGATTTCAACCCAAACTCTTCCAAATCCCGAACCAACCATTCCCGCAAGTTATAAATTAGTAAAAGCAAGTACGGGAAGTCTTATTTAGGGGAACGGGGTTCTAGAAAGCAAAACGACCAGTCGGGTCATTTCATTCTCCACTTCTTAAACAGACGTTCGTCCTCGAATGGGTTTAGATTAATACCTGAAGTGCCAAACAAGCGTGGATATCTGCTCCGCAATTCCTCCTCGAACTCCCAGGTTGCTTCCTCGACTGGTTGGCCCCTCCACTGGACCTTTGCCGCAGAAATCTTCTTGGCTCTCAACTGGCGATCTTGTCTATCAATAATGGCAACTGGCTCCTCCTCATAACCCAAACTCTCATCCAGCTGAATAGTACTGAAGTCTAACACACGGGACAAGTCGGCGTGGTACCTTCGAAGCATAGATACGTGATAAACTGGATGGACTCCCGATAAGCTGGGAGGTAAAGCAAGCTCGTAAGAAACCTCCCCAACTCGCCT
Organism: Nicotiana attenuata; assembly: GCF_001879085.1. Classification (NCBI taxonomy): domain Eukaryota; kingdom Viridiplantae; phylum Streptophyta; class Magnoliopsida; order Solanales; family Solanaceae; genus Nicotiana; species Nicotiana attenuata. The sequence goes on along the minus strand of NW_017671922.1, from coordinate 183,669 downwards.
CAACACCTCAAATGGGCCAATAAACCTTGGGCTCAACTTGCCCTTATTCCTGAATCTCATAATACCCTTTATCGGGGAAACTTTCAAGAGAACCTTCTCGCCGACCATGAATGATAAATCACGCGCCTTCTGATATTCATAACACTTCTATCTGGACTGAGCTGTGCGAAGCCTCTCCTGAATCAACTTTACCTTCTCCAAGGCATCTCTCACCAAATCTGTACCATACAACTTAGCCTACCAGGCTCGAACCACCCGATAGGAGAACGACAACGCCGATCATATAAAGCCTCAAATGGAGCCATCTCGATGTTGGACTGATAACTGTTGTTGTAAGCAAACTCGGCCAAAGGCAAGAACTGATCCCACTGTCCTCCAAAGTCAATCACATATGCTCTAAGCATGTCCTCCAAAATCTGAATTGTACGCTCCGACTGTCCGTCGGTCTGAGGATGGAATGTTGTGCTAAGCTCCGCACGGGTCCCCAACTCACTCTGAACAGCTCTCTAGAAATATGAAGTGAATTGAGAGCCTCTATCTGATATGATGGAAACAGGCACACCGTGCAACCGGACTATCTCCCGAATGTAGATCTGTGCCAATCTCTCTAAAGTATAAGTAGTCACCACTGGAATAAAGTGTGTCGACTTGGTCAACCTATCGACAATGAACCAAACCGCAACAAACTTCTGCAATTTCCGCGGTAACCCAACTACGAAGTCCATAGTAATGCGCTCCCATTTCTACTCAGGTATGGGCATCTGCTGAAGTAGGCCACCTGGCCTCTGGTGCTCATACTTAACCTGCTGGCTATTCAAACACCCAGCTACATACTCAACTATGTCTTTCTTCATCTGCCACCACCAATAATGTTGTCTCAGGTCACGATACATCTTCATAGCACCTGGATGAATGGAATACCGTGAGTTGTGTGCCTCATCTAGAATCCTCTCCCTCAAGCTATCAACATTAGGTACACATAGGCGACCCTGGAGTCGTAGAACACCATCCTCGCCAATAGAAACCTCCTTGGCACTATCCCTGTAGCACCGTTTCTCCGAGAACTGCCAAGTGCGGATCATCAAACTGCCGAGCCTTGATCTACCCCAAAAGTGAAGATTGAGCAACAACACACGCAAGGACTCGGCTGGGCTCTGAGATGTCCAACCTCACAAGTCTGTTAGCCAAGGAGTGAATGTCCAAAGCTAGTGGCCTCTCCTCCGCTGAAATGAATGCCAAGCTACCCTTACTCTCTACTTTCCTACTCAAGGCGTCCGCGACCACATTTGCCTTGCCCGATGATAAAGAATGGTGATGACATAATTCTTTAGTAACTCCAGCCATCTACGCTGTCTCAAATTGAGTTCCCTCTGCTTGAACAAATGTTGCAAGCTGCAATGATCAGTGTAAACCTCACATGACACCCCATACAGATAATGCCTCCATATCTTAAGAGCATGAACAATCGCTGCTAAATCCAGGTCGTGCATAGGGTAATTCTTCTCATGGATCTTCAGCTGACGTGAAGCATATGCAATAACTCGCCCATCCTGCATCAACACACATCCCAAGCCAACGCGTAAAGTATCGCAATATACCGTATACATCCCCGAACCGGAAGGCAACACAAGAAACGGTGTTGTAGTCAAAGCTGTCTTGAGCTTCTGAAAGCTCGTCTCACAATCATCGGACCAACGAAAAGGAGCACCCTTCTGGGTCAATCTAGTCAGAGGTGATGCAATAGATGAAAAGCCCTGCACGAATCGGCGGTAATAACCTGCTAACCCCAGGAAACTCTTGATCTCAATCACTGAAGTAGGATGTCGCCAACTCTGAACTGCCTCAATCTTCTTGGGATCCACCTTAATACCCTCTCCTGACACAATATTCCACAAGAATGCCACTGACTCTAGCCAAAACTCACACTTGGAGAACTTAACATATAGCTTCTGCTCTCGCAAGGTCTGAAAAACTACTCTCAAATGCTGCTCGTGCTCTCCCAGGCTACGTGAGTATATCAACATGTCGCCAATGAAGCGATAACAAAGGAATCAATATAAGGTCTGAACACCCTGTTCATCAAGTCCATAAACGCTGCTGGGGCATTAGTCAAGCCAAAGGACATCACTAGAAACTCATAATGGCCATATCTAGTAAGGAAAGCAGTCTTCGGAACATTTGAGTCCCGAATCTTCAACTAATGGTACCCTGATCTCAAGTCGATCTTAGAGAACACCCTAGCACCCTGCAACTGGTCGAACAAATCATCAATGTGCGGCAACAGGTACTTGTTCTTGATGGTACCCTTGTTCAACTGGCGGTAATCAATGCACATCCGCATGGTCCCATCCTTCTTCTTTACAAACGACACTGGTGCACCCCAAGGTGACACACTTGGTCTAACAAACCCTTTTGCTAACAACTCCTTACGATGCTCCTTCAACTCCTTCAAATCTTTCGGAGCCATACGGTACGGTGGAATAGATATAGGCTGGGTACCTGGAGCCAAATCAATGTAGAAATCAATATCACAATCCGGTGGCATGCTAGGAAGGTCAGAAGGAAACACATCGGCGAACTCCCGGACTACTGGTATTGAATCAATCATCGGAGACTCTGCGGTGGTGTCCCGAACATAGGCTAGATAAGCCAAATAACCCTTATCGTCCATATGTCGAGCCTTCAGAAAAGAGATCACCCGAACAGATGCACTAACTGAGGAACCCTTACACTCCAACCTTGGCAACTCTGGCATCGCTAAAATAACAGTCTTGGCATGGCAATCCAGGACAGCGTGGTATGGGGATAACCAATCCATGCCAGGATGACCTCAAAGTCGGTTATATCAAGCAACAGGAGATCTGCTCTAGTCTCGAAACCATAGAATGTGACCACACAGGACCAGTAGATCCGATCCATAACCATAGAATCGCCCACAGGAGTGGACACATGAAAGGGAGTACCCAAGGACTCACGAGGAATATCCAGGAAATGAGCAAACAGAGATGACACATATGAATAGGTAGACCCTGGATCAAATAGCACTGAAGCATCCCTACCACAGACGAAAATAATACATATGATAACGATATCTGAGGCCAATGCATCTGGTCTGGCCGAAAAAGCATAGAATCCAGCTGGAGCGCCGGCTGGCTAGCCTCCACCTGGCTGAGCAGTAGCTGGCTAACCTCTCCTTGCTTGGCCTCCACCTCTAGGACGACCCCTACCAGTCTGTCCTCCGCCTCTAGGCGGCTGGGCAACCGGTGCTGTAACCATGGGCTGCTGACTCTGCTGTACTGCCTTGCCCCAAAGCCTGGGGCAGTATCTCCTCATATGACCAAGGTCTTTGCACTCAAAACAACCCCACGGTGCGGCGACCTGTTGCCCTGATGTCTGACCCTGATGGCCTGTAGACCCATTAGAAGAAGCCTGAATAGCCGGTGGACGGTATGAACTCTCTGGTATGGCGCAGAAATAGGGCGCGCTGGAGCACCTCGAGGAGGTGGCAGTGCTGAATATAGGTGCTTTCTGGGCTGACCCCTCCCAAACTGACCTCTGCCCCTAGCCGGGGCGTCTCTGAACTATCCGGAAAATCTAGCCCTCTTGTCCTGCGGCATCTGCTCCCTACCTCTTAGAAGGTAGCCCTCAATTCTCCGAAAAATCTCCACCACTAGCTGATAAGGAGTCCCCATCTCCACCTCTCGGGCCATGTTGGCCCTAATGCCAGAATGCAACCCTGCAACGAACCTTCGCACCCTCTCTGCGTCAGCAGGAAGTATCATCAGTGCATGGCGGGATAAGTCTGAAACCTCACCTCATAGTCCGTCATCGACATCTGACCCTGCTCAAGCTTCTCAAACTGATACCGCAACTCTTCCCTCTCAAAGGGTGGAATATGCCTGTCCGGGAATAACTGTGTGAACTGACCCCAAGTGAAGGGAGGAGAACTTGCTGGCCTGCCAAGAACATAGGACTGCCACCATCTACAGGCCCTGCCCTCCAGCTGGAATGTAGTGAAGTCAACCCCATAAGACTCCAATATCCTCATGTTGTGCAGTCTATCCCTGCACCTATCAATGAAATCCTAGGCATCCTCATGACGCTCACCCCCGAAGATAGGAGGGTGTAGCCTAGTCCACCTGTCCAATAACTTCTGCGGATCGCCATCCGCAGCTGATCTGGGCTCGGGTACCACTGCAGCAACTGGCTAAGCCCTATCCGCGGGTAGTGCCCCCGGAGTCTGATACACTGCAGCTGCATGACCCGGAGCCTGGGCAGTAGGGGTCTGTGCTCCTCTTCCCGCCTGAGATATAGTTGGGTTCGCTGGAAATAAACCAGTCTGAGTCATGGTATCCATGAACCACAACATACGACCCATGACCTCTTGGAAACCCGGTGCCGTCATAAAGTCCGCCGGGGTAGGCTCAGCTACAGGAACCTTGCCCTGCTCCTCAAAGATAGGATCCCCCGCAGGATCTGCCGGTAGTGCAATTGGGACAGCTCTGGGATGCCCTCGTCCCCTACCACAGGCCGGTGCCCTCCCTCGGCCTCTAGCAATGTGGGGAGCAGCTCCTCCTAGGTCTGGAACGTCTGCCGTGCGCGTCCTCACCATCTGCGAGAGAATAGAAGAAGGAAATTTAGTATACCATCAACTGCACGATAGAAGATGAATAAAGAGTAGTTTCCTAACACCCTATAGCCTCCCAATGATAAGTACAGACGTCTCCGTACCGATCCGCAAGACTCTATTAGGTTTTCCCATGACTTGTGAGACCTACGTGAACCTAGTGCTCTGATACCATGTTGTCACGACCCAAATTCCATTATAGGTCGTGATGGCGCTCAACACCGTTGTCAGGCAAGCCAATCCTAATCAACTAGTGAGTCCCCATTATTTTTCCAACACATGCCAAACTTTTCCTTAACAGTTAAGCTTTTTAACAGTCGGTAATCAACAAGTTTGTAATGACATAAATACATCCCAAAATAATAGTCTACAGTGTGTGCAAGGAACTAGTGTCACAAGTACAAGGGCAACTAGTAGAATGTACAAAATATCAGTATCCTACTGCCTGAAATAGAATAGACCATACATAATAATAACAAATAAGAGAACTCCAGTATGCTGCTGAACGACTCAAAATGGGGTAGCTCACCGTAAGATCTCGATCAGGAATCAGGAACGCGCGCCGGAGGGGTAACTAGATGCACCTGCCTCAGATCCTCTACAGTTAAGTACATAAGTGTAATATGAGTACATAAACAACATGTACCCAACAAGTATCCAGTCTAACCTCAAAGAAGAGTGACGAGGGGTCGACTTGACACTTACTAAGGTCAATATCAATATTACTTAAAGATAACGCTAAGCATGGATAAGATGGATAGAACGACAAATCTCAAAATCAAGGAGGACGATATATCAATTTCAGTCATGTCTTATAATAGTTGCACTTCAAAGCATTTAAACAGAGTAAGTCATGGATAAAATTCACATAAATAACATGCGCACGTTATGCCGAGGTCGTACGGCCCGGTCCAACATAATAATAACTGTGCACTGCCACAGGGTCGAATGGTGCGAACCATAGATGCATCTATTTCTACCGAGGCGATCGGCCCGATCCACAAATAGCAATTACAATCAAGAAGGCACATAAAGGCGCATTTATAGTCAAATAACTTCATACAAGTTCTCAAGTAAGTGCGTACATTCGTTTATATTTATTTTCAATCCCTAACATGTCCTAAGTGATCTCATTAATAATTAAGAACATAAGCATTTCCAAGTATGGCATGATACGGGTCCTAAACTACCCCAACAATTAGCATGATAGTAGCTACGCACGGACTCTCGTCACCACGTACGTACGTAGCCCCCACAGACAATCACATACATTTATTTAATTCACTTAGTGGTGTATTTCCCTCTTACGAGGTTAGAAAGGAGACACACCTCGCTCCGAAGCTTACTTCCAATATCAAGTACGCGCTCAAACCCTCAATTTGGAGCCAAACGATCCAAAACTAATTAAACGGGGTAAGAACTAGTCAATACAAGCTCAAGAGTTCATATTCTAACCATTAAAGAAATTTCCCAACCCTAAATACATGTCACGACCCATTTCCTCAATAGGTCATGATGGCGCCCAACACCATTGCCGGGCAAGCCAACGCGGAAGTTTAATTAAATTCTTCTTTTTACTTTTTTGCCAATTAGTTTCAGAAATCCCTTAAGTTAAGGTTAAAAACAAGTAATGGCCATTAAGGTACCCAAAATAGTTATACAATTTCCAAAAGAAATAATCTACTAAAGTATGTGCCAAGACCTGGTGTCACAAGTTACTGGCAACTAGTAGAATATACAAAAGTACAATCCTATCCTACTGTCCGAAATGGAATAGACAGCAAAAATAAATAAGAGAAACTCCATCAAGCTGCTGAACGGCACAGGAAGGGAGCAGCTCACCGTGGAAGTCTCAGAATAGGCTCAGTGATACGCACCAAACTGATAGCCAGATGTACCTGCCTTAGACCCTGTACAATTAAGTACAGAAGCATAGTATGAGTACATAAACAATATGTACCCAGTAAGTATCCTGTCTAATCTCGAAGAAGTAGAGACGAGAAGTCGACTTGACACTTACTAGGGTCAAAATAATATGAGATACTAATTACACTGTGCATGGGTAAAAGTAATCAAATAGCAGTATGTAGCAAGAACTAACAGGTTCTCCCCTAAGTAATGTCACTACTGGCAACTTCATTCCAGGGCAATTAATAATCTAAATCATAGAATTCTGAATAAAACGGGCGCAAATAGTGCCGAAGTCTTACTGCCCGATCCAACATAAAGTAAATTGTGCATTGCCGAGGGTCGAGCGGCACGAACCATAGATGCATCTATTATCCCGCTCTCGAATCAACCATACGACGCGGTCACATGTAATTAAACATATCAATAGACAACAATGACATATAGCTGGAGACAAGCTACTCAATGCATTTTTCATCTGTCCTTTTTACAAGCCAAGAATGGTCATGTTCCTCTTAAGTAATCTCAATTATCATAATCTCCACGATTAAACAATCTAAATTAAACATAGAGTTGCAAAGATACCACATAAAGCATGCTTTTGGGTCCTAAACTACCCGGACTTAGCACAATAGTAGCTACGCACGGACTCTCGTCACCTAGTGCGTACATAGCTCCCCGCATTTAATGACAAATTATTAGATTATATCACCTATGGGGAGAATTCCCTCTTACAAGGTTAGATAGGAGACTCACCTCGCTCCAATGTGCACTTCCAATACCAAGAATGAGCCCGAACCCTCAAATCGGAGCCGAACGATTCAAAACTAGATAAACAAGGTAGGAACTAGTCAATATAAGCTTACAAGATAATTTTCTAACTATTTACGCAATTTCCCACCCTTAAACACAAATTTCCTAAAATCCGACCCCGGGCCCACGTGCCCGGATTCCTAATTTTTTCGAAGGAAGTTGTTCTCTACAACCTAAGGATCGATAATATATGATTTCTAATTTATTCCATTACAAATTTCGTAGTTAAATCTAACTTTTATTAGAACCCTAGGTTTTTGCTCTAACCCCATTATTTCACCTTAATACTAGTGTTTAATCTACCTAAGACATAATTATTAAGCTAGAAATAGGTAGACCACACTAACCTCAAGATGCTAGGTGAAGTTCTTCTCTCAAAAGCTCTAAAATCGCCAAATGGAGGAGTGAAAAAGTGATAAAAATGACTTAGAACCCGTATTATATGAACCTCACTGCATCAGCGATTTTCGCATCTGCGGTCCCGCATCTGCGAGAAATGGACCGCATCTGCGAAATGGGCCAAAAGAGATGGGACCACTTCTGTGGTCTCGAGGCCGCATCTGCGGAGCCGCTTCTACGGCTTGGGAGCCGCTTCTGCGGTTCCTGGCCTGGCCTGCCCTGGGCCGCTTCTGCGATGGAAGGACCGCATCTACGGTCTCGCACTTGCGTTCCACCAACCGCAGGTGCGGTTATGACAGAAGCAGCAGCTTCAGCTCTTCCCAAAAATTTGCACTTCACTCGAGCCTCGTCCGATTGACGCTCGGGCTCCCGGGCCCTGCCCGAACATACCGACAAGTTTGAAATCACGAGATGGACCTACTCGAACATTCGGAACACCCGAAACAACGCTAAATCTAGGAATCACCCCCTAAAACCAAATGAATCAAACCTATGAACTTCAAGTTCTTAATTTTCCTCTAACAGGCCAAGACGCCCTTAAACTACTCGGATTGACACCAAATTTTACGGGCAAGTCATAAATGATATTTCGGACCTGTACCGGGCTTCGGAACCAACATACGAGCCCGATATCCATGAAATAAATCATTAATTAGTTTCTTTAAATCCTTAAAACTTAAAATTAACAATTTCTAGTAAAAATTCATTACTCGGGCTAGGGACCTTGGAATTCGATTCCGGGCATACGCTCAGGTCCTATATTTTCCTGCGGAGCCTCCGGAACCGTCAAAACACGAATTCGGGCCCGTGTGCCCAAAATGTTGACCAAAGTCAAACTTAGCCTTTTGAGAAAATCCTAAAGAGTCAAATGTGCATAATTCAATCCAAACCCTTCCAAATCCCGAACCAACCATCTCCGCAGGTCATAAATTAGTTAAAGCAAGCATGGAGAGTGTTATTTGGGGGAACGGGTTCTAAAAAGGCAAACGACCGGTCGGGTCGTTACATCCTCCACCTCTTAAACAAACGTTCGTCCTCAAACGGGCATAGGAAAGTACCTGAAGTGCTGAATAAATGGGGGTATCTACTCCGCATGTCCTCCTCGGACTCCCAGGTCGCTTCCTCGACTGGTTGGCCCCTCCACTGGACCCTCACTGCGGAAATCCTCTTGGACCTCAACTGGCGATCTTGTCTATCAATGATGGCAACTGGCTCCTCCTCATAACCCAAACCCTCATCCAGCTGAATAGTACTGAAGTCTAACACATGGGATAGGTCGGGATGATACTTCTGAAGCATTGATACATGAAAAACCGGATGAACTCCCGATAAGCTGGGGGGCAAAGCAAGCTCATAGGCAACCTCCCCAACTCGTCTCAACACCTCGAAGGGGCCAATAAACCTTGGGCTCAACTTGCCCTTCTTCCCGAACCTCATAATACCCTTCATTGGCGAGACTTTCAAGAGGACCCTCTCACCAACCGTGAATGATACATCACGTGCCTTCTGATCCGCATAACTCTTCTGTCTGGACTAAGCCGTGCGAAGCCTTTCCTGAGTCAACTTCACCTTGTCCAAGGCATCTTGCACCAAATCTGTACCGTATAACTTAGCCTCACTCGGCTCAAACCACCCGATAGGAGAACGACACCACAGACCGTACAAAGCCTCAAATGGGGCCATCCCAATGCTAGACTGGTAGCTGTTGTTGTACGCAAACTCCGCCAAGGGCAAGAACTGGTCCCACTGCCCCCCAAAGTCAATCACACAGGCTCTATGCATATCCTCCAGAATCTGAATCGTCCACTCGGACTGTCCGTCGGTCTGAGGATGGAATGCTGTGCTGAGCTCTACGCGGGTCCCCAACTCACTCTGAACAGCTCTCCAGAAGTGGGAAGTGAACTGAGGGCCTCTGTCTGATATAATGGAAACAGGCACACCGTGCAACCGGACTATCTCCCGAATGTAAATCTGAGCATACCTCTCTGCTGTATAAGTAGTCGCCACTGGAATAAAGTGAGCCGACTTGGTCAACCTATCAACGATGACCCATACTGAATCAAACTTCCGCAAGGTCCGCGGCAACCCAACTACGAAATCCATGGTAATGCGCTCCCACTTCCACTCTGGTATAGGCATCTGCTGAAGTAGGCCACCTGGCCTCTGATGTTCATACTTGACCTGCTGGCAATTCAAACACCTAGCTACATACTCCACTATGTCTTTCTTCATCCTCCGCCACCAATAATGCTGCCTCAAGTCACGATACATCTTCGTAGCTCCCGGGTGGATGGAATACCGCGAACTGTGTGCCTCCTCTAGTATCCTCTCCCTCAGACCATCAACATTAGGAACACATAGACGACCCTGGAGCCGCAAAACACCATCCTCGCCAATAGAAACCTCCTTGGCACCTCCCTGAAGCACCGTCTCTCTGAGAACCGCCAGATGTGGATCATCGAACTGCCGGGCCTTTATCTCCCCCAATAATGAAGACTGAGCAACCATACACGCAAGAACCCGGCTGGGCTCCGAAATGTCCAACCTCACTAGTCTGTTAGCCAAGGACTGAATGTCCCAAGCTAGTGGCCTCTCCTCTGCTGGAATGAATGCCAAGCTACCCATACTCTCTGCCTTCCTGCTTAAGGCATCCGCGACCACGTTCGCCTTGCCCGGATGATAAAGAATGGTGATGTCATAATCCTTCAGTAACTCAAGCCACCTGCGCTGCCTCAAATTAAGATCCCTCTGCTTGAACAAATGCTGCAAGCTACGATGATCAGTATAAACCTCGCATGACGCCCCATACAGGTAGTGCCTCCATATCTTAAGAGCATGAACAATCGTCGCCAACTCCAGGTCGTGCACAGGGTAATTTTTCTCATGAATCTTCAGCTGACGGGAGGCATATGCAATAACTCGTTCCTCCTGCATCAATACACAGCCCAAGCCAACGCGCGAAGCGTCACAATATACCGTATACATCCTTAAACCGGAAGGTAACACAAGATTTTGTGCTGTAGTCAAGGCTGTCTTGAGCTTCTGGAAGCTCGCCTCACAATCATCGGACCAATGGAAAGGAGCACCCTTCTGGGTCAATCTAGTCAGAGGTGATGCAACAGATGAAAAGCCCTGCACGAATCGCTTGTAATAACTTGCTAACCCCAGCAAACTCCTGATCTCGGTCACTGAAGTAGGTCGTGGCCAACTCTGAACTGCCTTAATCTTCTTGGGATCCACCTTAATAACCTCTCCTGACACAATATGTCCCAAGAATGCCACTGACTCTAGCCAAAACTCACACTTGGAGAACTTAGCATATAGCTTCTGCTCTCGCAAGGTCTGAAGCACTACTCTCAGATGCTGCTCGTGCTCCTCCAGGCTACGTGAGTATATCAAGATGTCGTCAATGAAGATGATGACGAAGGAATCAATATAAGGCCTGAACACCCTGTTCATCAAGTCCATGAATGTCGTGCATTAGTCAAGCCGAAGGACATCACCAGAAACTCATAATGGCCATATCTAGTCCGGAAGGCAGTCTTCGGGACATACCGAGTCCCAAATCTTCAACTGATGGTAACTCGACCTCAAGTCGATCTTAGAGAACACCCTAGCACCCTGCAACTGGTCGAACAAATCATTGATACGAGGCAGAGGATACTTGTTCTTGATGGTGACTTTGTTCAATTGGCGGTAATCAATGCACATCCGCATAGTCCCATCCTTCTTCTTCACAAATAACACCGGGGCACCTCAAGGCGATACACTAGGCCTAACAAACCCCTTTGCTAACAACTCCTCAAGCTGCTCCTTCAACTCCTTCAATTCCTTAGGAGCCATACGGTACGGTGGGATAGATATAGGCTGGGTGCCTGGAGCCAAATTAATGCGGAAATCAATATCACAATCCGGTAGCATGCCAGGAAGATCAAAAGGAAACACATCAGCGAACTCTCGAACTACTAGAACTGAATCAATCGTCGGAGAGTCTGCGGTGGTGTCCCGAACATAAGCCAAATACGCTAAACACCCCTTCTCGATCATTTGCCGAGCCTTCAGGAAAGAGATAACCCGGCTAGGTGTATCAACTATGGAACCCTTCCACTCCAATCCTGGCATCGCTAAAGTAACAGTCTTGGCGTGGCAATCTAGGACGGGATGATATGGAGATAACCAATCCATGCCAAGGATAACCTCAAAATCGATCATGTCAAGCAACAGGAGATCTGCTCTAGTCTCAAAACCACAGAATGTAACCACACAGGACCGGTAGATCCGGTTTACAACCACGGAATTGCCCACAGGAGTGGACACATGAATAGGAGTGCCCAAAGGTGCAGGAGGAATAACCAGGAAACGAGCAAACAGAGATGATACATATGAATAGGTGGACCCTGGATCAAATAATACCGAAGCATCTCTGCCGCAGACGAAAATAATACCTGTGATAACGGCATCTGAGGCTAATGCATCTGGCCTGGCTGGAAGAGCATAGAATCTAGCTGGAGCGCCGGCTGGCTGGCCACCGCGTAACTGAGCAGTAGCTGGTTGACCTCTCCCTGTCTGGCCTCCACCTCTAGGACGGCCCCTACCGGTCTGCCCTCCACCTCTAGGTGGTGGGGCAGCCGGTGCTGAAACCATAGGCTGATGGCCCTGCTGTACTGCCTTGCCCCTAAGTTTGGGGTAGGTCCTCTTTATGTGACCCGGATCTCCACACTCGTAGTAGCCCCTCGGCGCCATAGCCTGCTGCCCTGAAGTCTGAGCCTGCCGACCCGAATATCCACCAGAAGGACCCTGAATGGCTGGTGGGCGATAAGAACTCTCTGGCATGGCATTAAAGTAAGCACTGGGAGAACCCTGATGACCAGAATACTCGCTGGAAGAACCCTGACTAGGTGGTGGACGGTAAGAACCCTCCGGCATCGCACTGAAATAAGGTCTCACTGGAGTACCTCGGGGAGGTGTTGGTCTTGAATACGGGGGTCTGCCCGATTGATCCCTCCTCGTGTGCCCCCTACCCCTGGCTGGGGCGCCTCTGAACTCTCCGAAAAATGGGGCCCTCTTGTCCTGCTGAAACTGCTCTCTACTCCTCTGGCGATAACCCTCAATCCTGCGAGCGATTTCCACTACTAACTGATACTCAGTACTGATCTCTACCTCTCGGGCCATGCTAGCTCGAATACCGGGGTGCAACCCTGCAACAAACCTCTGCACTCTCTCTGCATCTGTGGGAAGTATCATGAGTGCATGGTGAGACAGCTCAAAAAATCTCGCCTCATAGTCGGTCACGGACATCTGACCCTGCTCAAGATGCTCAAACTGATACCGCAGCTCTTCCCTCTCAGAGGGTGGGATATACCTGTCTAAGAATAGCTGTGTGAACTGACCCCAAGTGAGGGGAGGAGAACCTGCTGGCCTGCCAAGAGTATAGGACTGACACCATCTGCGGGGCCTGCCCTCCAGCTAAAAAGTGGTGAAGTCGACTCCATGGGACTCCAATATCCTCATGTTGTGCAGTCTATCCCTGCACCTATCAATAAAATCCTGAGCATCCTCATGACGCTCACCCCCGAAAATAGGAGGGTGAAGTCTAGTCCATCTGTCCAATAACTTCTGCGGGTCACCATTCGCAGCTGGCCTGGGCCCGGGCACCACTGCAGCGACTAGCTGAGCCCCATCTGTGGGTAGAGCGCCCGGAGTCTGATACACTACAGCTGCATGCCCAAGAGCCTGAGCAGTAGGGGTCTGTGCTCCCCCTCCTGCCTGTGATGTAGCTGGATCTGCTGGAAATAGTCCAACCTGAGTCATTGTGTCCATGAACCGCAGCATACAACCCATGACCTCCTGGAAGCCCGGTGCTGTCATAAAATCCGCCGGGGTAGGCTCGGCTGCGGGCACCTCGCCCTGCTCCTCAATAATAGGGTCTCCCGCGGGATCTGCTGGTGATGCTACTGGGACAGCTCTGGGACGCCCTCGTCCCCTACCTCAGGCCGGTGCGCTCCCCCGGCCTCTGCCTCGGCCTCTGGTAGCGGGGGGAGCAGCCCCTCCCGGGTCCGAAACATCAGCCGTGCGTGTCCTCACCATCTGTGAGAGAGTAAAGAAGGAAACTTAGTATACTGACCACTGCACGAGAGGAAATGAATAAAGAGTAACTTTCCTAAAACCCTATAGCCTCTCAAAGATAAATATGGACGTCTCCGTACCGATCCGCAAGACTCTATTAGGTTTTCCCATGACTTGTGAGACTTACGTGAACCTAGTGCTCTGATACCATGTTGTCACGACCCATTTCCGCAATAGGTCGTGATGGCGCCCAACACCATTGCCGGGCAAGCCAACGCGGAATTATAATTAAATTCTTCTTTTTACCTTTTTGCCAATTAGTTTTGGAAATCTCTTAAGTCAAGGTTAAAAGCAAGTAATGGCCATTAAGGTACCCAAAATAATTATACAATTTCCAAAAGAAATAATCTACTAAAGTATGTGCCAAGACCTGGTCTCACAAATTACGGGCAACTAGTAGAATATACAAAAGTACAATCCTATCCTACTGTCCGAAATGGAATAGACAGCAAAAAAATAAATAAGAGAAACTCCATCAAGCTGCTGAACGGCACAGGAGGGGAGCAGCTCACCGTGGAAGTCTCGGAATAGGCTCAGTGATACGCACCAGACTGATAGCCAGAGGTACCTGCCTCAGACCCTGTACAATTAAGTACAGAAGCGTAGTATGAGTACATAAACAATATGTACCCAGTAAGTATCCTGTCTAATCTCGAAGAAGTAGAGACGAGAAGTCGGCATGACACTTACTAGGGTCAAAATAATATGAGATACAAATTACACTGTGCATGGGTAAAAGAAATCAAATAGCAGTATGTAGCAAGAACTAACAGGTTCTCCCCTAAGTAATGTCACTACTGGCAACTTCAATTTCAGGGCAAATAAGAATCTAAATCATAGAAATTCTGAATAAAACAGGCGCAAATAGTGCCGAGGTCGTATGGTCCGATCCAACATAAAGTAAATTGTGCACTGCCGAGGGTCGAGCGACACGAACCACATATGCAACTATTACGCCGCTCGCGAATCAACCATGCGACGCGGTCACATGTAATTGAACATACCAACAGACAACAACGACATGTAGCTGGAGAGAAGCTACTCAATGCATTTTTTCATCTTTCCTTNAACTCCGCCAAGGGCAAGAACTGGTCCCACTGCCCCCCAAAGTCAATCACACAGGCTCTATGCATATCCTCCAGAATCTGAATCGTCCACTCGGACTGTCCGTCGGTCTGAGGATGGAATGCTGTGCTGAGCTCTACGCGGGTCCCCAACTCACTCTGAACAGCTCTCCAGAAGTGGGAAGTGAACTGAGGGCCTCTGTCTGATATAATGGAAACAGGCACACCGTGCAACCGGACTATCTCCCGAATGTAAATCTGAGCATACCTCTCTGCTGTATAAGTAGTCGCCACTGGAATAAAGTGAGCCGACTTGGTCAACCTATCAACGATGACCCATATCGAATCAAACTTCCGCAAGGTCCGCGACAACCCAACTACGAAATCCATGGTGATGCGCTCCCACTTCTACTCTGGGATGGGCATCTGCTGAAGTAGGCCACCTGGCCTCTGATGTTCATACTTGACCTGCTGTCAATTCAAACACCTAGCTACATACTCCACTATGTCTTTCTTCATCCTCCGCCACCAAGAATGCTGCCTCAAGTCACGATACATCTTCGTAGCTCCAGGGTGGATGGAATACCGCAAATTGTGTGTCTCCTCTAGTATCCTCTCCCTCAGACCATCAACATTAGGAACACATAGACGACCCTGGAGCCGCAAAACACCATCCTCGCCAATAGAAACCTTCTTGGCACCTCCCTGCAGCACCGTCTCTCTGAGAACCGCCAGATGTGGTCCAAGAGGATTTCCGCAGTGAGGGTCCAGTGGAGGGGCCAACCAGTCGAGGAGGCGACCTGGGAGTCCGAGGAGGACATGCGGAGTAGATACCCCCATTTATTCAGCACTTCAGGTTCTTTCCTATGCCCGTTCGAGGACGAACGTTTGTTTAAGAGGTGGAGGATGTAACGACCTGACCGGTCGTTTGCCTTTTTAGAACCCCGTTCCCTCAAATAACACTCTCCGTGCTTGCTTTAACTAATTTATGACCTGCGGGGATGGTTGGTTCGGGATTTGGAAGGGTTTGGATTGAAATATGCATATTTGACTCTTTAGGATTTTCTCAAAAGGCTAAGTTTGACTTTGGTCAACATTTTGGGCAAACGGGCCCTAATTCATGTTTTGACGGTTCCAGAGGGTCCGCAGGAAAATATGGGACCTGGGTGTATGCTCGGAATCGAATTTCGAGGTCCCTAGCCTGAGTAATGAATTTTTATTAGAAATTGTTAATTATACAAGTTTCCTAGAATTCATCACCGGGCCCACATGCCCGGATTCTGGAAATATTTTAGGGAAGTTGTTACCCATAACCTAAGGATCAAGAATATATGATTTTTACTTCATTCCATAACAAATTTCGTGGTAAAATCTTGTTCTTATCAAAACCCTAGGTTTTACTCTAATCCCATGATTTTCAGTTTTTCACTAATTTTAATGTGTTAATCTACCCATAAACCAAGTATTGAACTCACACTAAGTAGAAGTAACTTACCTTACTAATGCTAGGTTGAAATCTCTCTTTGGAAGCTCCCAAATCGCCCAAACAATGAATAAAAATTGTGTCAAAAATGACACATTCCCGTATTAAATGAAAGCACTGCCTTCAGCGATTTCCGCACCTGCGGTTAGGGGACCTCACCTGCGGTCTCGCTTCTGCGAAGGAAGGTCCGCACCTGCGGAGTTGGCCTGGGCTGGCTGGGATTGCTTCTACGGTCTGGGGGCCCCTCCTGCGGTTCCGCTTCTGCGGAAGAGGAGCCGTATCTGCGGTTCCTGGGCTCCTCTCCTTGGACGCAGCTGCGAAGGCTCGACCACTTCTACGGTCTCGTACCTGTGGCTGACCAACCGCAGGTGCGGTTATGACAGATACCTGGAGCTTCAGCTCCTTCCAAAACTTTCCAACTCCACTCGAGCCTCGTCCGATTGACGCTCAGGGCCCCCGAGCCTCGCCCGAACATACCGACAAGTTTGAAATCACAAAACAGAATTGCTCGCACCCTTGGAATGCCCGAAACAGCGCTAAATCTAAGAATCACCCCCTAAAACCAATTGAATCAAACTTATGAACTTTAAGTTCTTCAATTTACATCCAATACGACGAAACACACTTATACTACACAGATTGACACCAAATTTTGCGTGCAAGTCTTAAATGACATTACGGAACTATTCCAGGTCTCAAAATTCTGTTCGGACCTCGATAACACAAAAACCCGCTCCAAATCAAATATTTAAGAACTTCAAAATCCTTAAGGAATCAACTTTCACTATTAGGCTCCAAAACACTCCAGAGTCATCCAAAACACAAGTCGGACATACGCCCAAGTCCAAAATCATCATACAAACATGTTGGAACCTTCAAATCTGGATTCCGAGGTCGTTTACTCAAAACGTTGACCGAAGTCAAACTTGGCCTTTTAAGCCAACCTTAAGGAACCAAGTGTTCTGATTTCAACCCGAACTCTTCCAAATCCCGAACCAACCATTCCCGCAAGTTATAAATAGTAAAAGCAAGTACGAGAAGTCTTATTTAGGGGAACGGGGTTCCAGAAAGCAAAATGACCAGTCGGGTCGTTACACAAACAAAGTGATTCAGACGTATAAGCTATTAGCAAGTGACAATTTTAAGGTAGTTTTCCATATCCTCAAACAAATGAACACCATTCTTGTCAAGAACTATATTTAATCAAAACGAATTAACGTTATTTCATAAAATAAATACTACTACTTGATACTAATGACTACTACTCATGTAATGAACTATGATTACATGATGTTTATTCGCTAACTATTATGAATAGGAAAAAATTAAAAGGCAAACTACTCAATCATCTTTAACCACGGATCCATCATTGATCAAGTGATCTATTTTTCCATCAGGGTGCTCAAAGAAGTCTGCCACATCCAGGTGGGTGATATCAAATTCATTGTCATAGACAAGATTAGCTTAAGGGCCTTTATTCTTTAGAGGTGCTTGATAAAGCTCAACCAAATGTCTTGGTGTACGACAAATACTAGCCCAATGTCCTTTTCCACCACAACAATAACATTCAGTTTCTGAACCATTTGCCTTTGGCTTCTCATCTTTCTCTTTCCAGTTTTGGTGGTTATTTTTCTTTGTGGGGTGGTTAAGACCAGGAAATTTCTTCCTTGTCCACGGCCACGGACACGACAATGACCACGAATAGCGCCATAGCCTTTTCCACGCTTAGCATAATAGGAATACACCTCATCCACTTCAGGAAATGGTGTAGACTGATCGAGGCCAACCCTGTACTACTACAAAGTAGCAAGAGTGCTCGAAGCAACTTTTACCCGAAGATCGGGATCGATTTCCACAAGGAGCTAGAGAAGCGAATTGAGTTTCTATCTAAATTGGAGTTGCGTAATTATTCCTAATTGCACTTCTAAACATATTTGGTTTTGATATTACTTCTAAATTTATACTACTAAGATGCTAAATTAAGCTAAGTTAAGCTAAGAGTAGACTATTGAAGGTTGTCTAATTAGTTAAAAGACACTAGGGGTGACTTTCTCCTAGGTGGATACTTGACGGGTTCTCGTGTCTAAGGCTAGGTTGTCATATTTGGGGACTACAATATAACCATTGCACGATTCTACTCACTCTATACCTCTCGGTAGTTTGAGTGATTTTGCCCTAATTGACTTTCTCAAGATCAATTAGGTATGATCATTTGTACAAGCAATTGAGGTTCAAGTCGGGTATTACTATCTCTAGGTTTAACCCTTTAATTGGGGCTATCAATCTCTTGAGTATGCCCCAGTTCCTTGTTGGACTAATTTTTATAGACTTAGGCTTTCTTTCTCAAGAAGAGCCCAAGTCAACTAGGCATAAAATAGTGTTTGCAACCACTAATTCAACATTAAAACCATAAATTAGTCCAAATATCAAACACCCATAGACATTCAAGCCTTAAAACACAAGACCCATCAATTACCCACACTAGGGTTGAGCCACAACCCTAGCTGATAGGTCTAGCTACTCATGATAATAGATGAAAACAAAGAAATAGATGAAGAAAAACCCATAATATTTAATTACTAACTATAACTTGAAGATTCAATGATAAAACTATTGTAAAATTACTCAAAATGGTAAAGGGACACTGTTCACGAGCGCAGCTCAGCTTAGAATTATATCTGATGACCTAAAAATGGGAAAAGAAACTATTTATACTAGCCAAAAATTCTGAACAAAACTACCCCTGCGGGGCTAGTGCGGACCGCACAAAATCGAGTGCGGCCGCACTAAGGCTCTTGGCTGAAATTTCTGCTCTCTAAATTGGCCACCGCGGGCCGCACAAAATGCACCGCGTCCGCGGTGGCTTCTATTGCGGTCCGCACAAAATGGACCGCGGACCGCATTGGCAATGTTCCTCCAACTTGGCAACTCTCTGAACTTGAGCTTTGCGGACCAGACAAAATCGAGTGCGGCTGTAATGAAGTCAATGCGGTCCGCATGAAATGTTTTGCGGCCGCATTGCTTAGCTGCCTGAATTGAGCACTCTCTGAACCTCCTCTTCGCGGACCGCACAGAATGGAGTACAGCCGCATTGGTCCTGTTATACTGAGCTTGGACTTGTTCTTGGTACTTATGCATGTTTCACTCCTTTTTGAGCTGGTTTTGACGAATTGTCACCTCGTTGACCAAACCCTGCAATCAAGTACAACATGTGAGCCTTTGGGACTATTTTGTACACCTTTCTAATCAAAACTCAAGTATGAAGGAGTGTAAAATTCATCATAATCCCTAGTTATCAACTCCCCCAAACTTAAGCTTTTGCTTGTCCTCAAGCAAACAAAATCACGCCCACCCCTTAAGAGTACATCCAAGAAAATTCAGCTGACCTAAAGTGACCTCAACTAGCATCAACTGGGACTAACAATTACCCTCAATTCAAATGACTCATTAACAACATTTACTCTTTTAAACACCATGGATTTAGTGCGACACAAGAGCATCAAGAGTTGACTCAACACATAAAAGAAACTCTTTCTATTACTTTGGTCATTGTGGAACCCAAACTCACACATCTTCGACTCTCCCTAAGCAAACCTCACCTTTAGGATAGTAGCACTCAGAACGAGGTTAAGGGAAATACACTCATCTCTCTCAAGGAAAAGTCACAAGTCCGGCACTAGGTACCATATGCTTGCCCCTTATGTGAGTCACCACTAATGTAAGCTTCATTCAACTCAAGATCATATAGGGATTTTGTGGAGACATAGTGAAGGCTTTTGGTTTAGGGTAGGAAATGTTTGGTCTAAGTAGGTTCCATCTTCCCTTTAGCACTTCTTTTGCTTCATTTTGGGACACATTCACTTGACTTTTTAAGTCATTTTACTTCTTTCTAAGGGGTTAGAGAGACACACTGTCACTCTTTCTTGTTCATTTCAAATCTTTTCTCCTTTCTAAACTTTCCACACCTTTCATTCTTTGTTTTTATTGAATCCCTTCATTCTTTTCTAATATGAACATTCTTTTTGTCCTTTTGATTTTCTTTCTTTTTCATTGCCTTTCCTTTTCTTCATTTTGTACCTTTTTCCACATTGTTGCAATCCTCGTCTCTCCCCCAAACTTATACTTATGCCATGTGCTAAGGAAAGATCGGGTGCCAAGAGAGGGTATCTTTAGAACGAGTAAAGGCTTGCATCGTGGTTCTTGAAGGAAAAAGGTCTAAGGCTCAAAAGGGATGACTGGGGATTTTATCATTGGTAGGCTATGGAGGTGTTCAAGGTATCATTCGGATCAAGGAGAGCCTATAATCACGTCTCAAGTCAAATTACACTTAGGATTTTGCCTAGACAAATATTCAGGGCAAGTTCTAGACCAATGGCTCGGGACTTGGACTTGCAATTCAAATTCTCATCACACAAGCTTTGGGATTGCTAAAGACACGGAGTCGGGGGCCCACAACAACCTTAGATAAGATTTGAGCAACACAATGGTCCCGAAAAACCACTTGATGATTATCGGCCAACACAAGAGTCTCAAGGTCACAACTTTCACCATCCTACACACAACGATTTGTTTATGACCATGGGATCAAAGGAAAATGTATTAGGCCCAAGTGAAGCTTTGCTTGAGGCACCCTTACCAACTAACTACTAAAAAGTAAAAAGAAAATAGACTCAAACCCTTAAGAAGGTTGTCATGCCATCCATCATCGGGAAGAGCCACCCGGTTCGCATAAATTCCACCTTTGGAAAGAACCGTGGCATTAATAAAACTAAAGGCTTATTGCAAAAGCTCAAAACATGAAGATACGAACATAAAATAAGAAGCTAAGAAAGGAAAAATGCGGAAAGTAAAATGAATATGTACAAGAGGGAGAATGAATATATACATAAGAACGTAACTTTATATACAGACCCAAGGTAAAAAGTACGAAAAGTGCAATGAAAATGACAAAATTTAATACATACCAAAGATAAAAAGAAAGAAAGCATAAAATACTGTCATACATACAGTCATCCAAATATCCAACTAGGGCTACCCCCTCAAATGAAAGTTGGCATTGTCCTCAATGCCAACTAACCAAAATAAGCACAAAATAAAGAGGCGAGGAAAAAAGAAACTCCCTATGGGTCCTCCGTCTGCATAGGAGCCTGAGTCTGAGACCCTGGGTCCTCTGTTTGCTCGGGAACCTGTGACTAGCTCCCTGTGATCTGTGGCTCTGCTGGGACCTGGGCCTGGACCTGGACTGAGTCCTGGGGCTGGCTGGAGGAATCTCCCTGCGGGTCCTCCAACTGTATGACTGCATCGTCAGAACGGGGAATCACCCTTCTCCTCTTGGGAGGCCTCTATGAATCCTGCTCTGGCTGGGGCTGGGCTGCTGGTACTGGGTCATGCAATAGCAAATCTAAAGGCATGTGATCCGCCTTCAGCCTATCAACCTCTACCCTGAGCACCTTCACCGACTCTTTTGAAGCCCGAGTCTTCCTTATTTTCTTCGCCTCCTTAGCAAGTTCCTTTAGTGCCTTCCCATGTGAATCAACAGCATCCAATATTAATTTTTGGTTCTCTAGGAGCTTCTTCTGATTGTCCAGAAGCTCCTTGAGAGTGTCCTCAATGGACTGAGGGACCTGTGGAGGAGGAGGTGCTGACTGGGTTGCCACCATAGTAGATAGTACAGACAGCTTAGAAGTAGCTGTCTGCATCCAGTTGTTGATGCTGGCGAGGGCCTGACTCAGACGATGGGCAGTCAATGGGTATGCCGTAGTGGAGGGTATCTCTGGAACTATAGAAGTGGATGGACCTGGGCCATGTCTGCTGAGGTGGAAGGAGGCTGAGTAGGAGCCACTACTACTACTAGCTCTTCAGACTGGCCAGTTGAAGTAGTGGCTTTGCCCTTGTAGTGCTTGCCTTTAGGGTTGTCATCCTGCAGGCTGTACCAGGAGAACGGTGCCTTTGCTTTCACTTTCACATCAAATTTCCGCTTCTCTACCTCCAAGTCCTTCAGGTACATGGTCGAGAAGTTGGGGAAGGGATAGTTTCTGTCACCTTCGTTCACCACCCGTGTAATAACCCGAGACATCACATTCCCGACGTTAATCGGATACCCCACCATGATCGATGCTACCAATATAGCCCGATGAAGAGGGAGTGAGTTTTCATGGGTGGTGGGGTCTAGCCTGCTACACACAAATGTCTCCCACCCTTTAGCCTCAAAGTTCAAAGTTCTTCTCAAGATCTTCACTCCCACAGTCAACCAATCGGGGGTGGTACCTAGGATTGCCAAGTACTTTGCCAACCAAGGACGAGCTTCCTCACCCAATGCCATCTTCTCCAAATACAATGATTCGTCCTCCTCATTGAAGCCCAAGTAGTCATTTATTGCTTTTCCATCAAATATTACTTTTAAATGCCGCACCTTAGTCACTTTGGTGACCTTTTTTATGTGGGAAACATTGGTGTAGAACTCCTTGACCAGGTGCTCGTTTGCATCCTCACAGTTTCTTATGAAGTACTCCCAGCCTACTCTCTCTCTGAAATGTCTTCTCACATTGGGGTTGTGAGGCAAGAGGTCTCTATCGATGAAAGTTCGTTCAAGAATCAATTTCCTCTCAGGCCACAATTCTTTGAACTTATGGTAGGCCACCTCACTCACGAATCGATCTTGCCATGCTTCCGGGTTCCTTGTTTTCTCTCTACTCCTCCCACTTGGGGCTCACCCCCTCCTTCTTCTACTTCTTTTTCTACTAGACCCTCACCGGAGAGTGAAGTTGTAGGAGAGGTGGAATATTCTTTGCCACTGCCTGCAGCTGAGCCCTCAGACGACTCAGAAGATACATGCACTGATGCTCGGGCAGTAGGAGATCCCTGAGGAGTAGGCTCATCTGTCAGTCTAAACCTCTCCGGGAAGTCATCTATATACTCCGTGACGGAGTCAGAATCAGACGCCTCCCGGGAAGGCTCATACTCACTTCCCGATGAATGGGAAGCAGCTCTATCAGCAGCCCGGATTGCCTTTCTTGTTACTTTTATTGCTTCCGGAACTTGGGGGATCAACTTTATCTTTCCATGCCCCCTCCCCGGGGAGGACTCTCCTCGTCCTGGTTGTTTATCACCTTTGCCTCGTGATCTCACCATTGTCTGCAAACAACATTCAGTTATGCTTTGTTAGTCAATAGAATCACTGAAATTCAAAGTTGCAGGAAAATTGTTGCAGACAGTTTTTAGAAAAAAATTGCAGAATGCGGACCGCACAAAATGAAATGCCGCAAAGAGGCTACCACGGACCGCACAAAATCCATTGCGGTCCGCACAGAGGTAGGGTTCAGACTACCCACTCTCTGAATCTATGCAGTGCGGATCGCACAAAATGCATTGCGGTCCGCATCGAAGCACCGCGGACCGCACAAAATCCTTTGCGGCCGCGGTCCTCAAGTTTCATCTACAGAACTTATTCCATCGTGGTCCACACAAAATAGTATTGCGGATCGCACAAAATCCACCGCGGTCCGCATTGAGTGCCCAGCAACAACACCAACCTAGGGTTCAATGTTTTGTCCATTTTTAGTCCAAATTTTTACATAATAGTGATTCCGTAGGTGTTTCCTCAGTGGTGTAACTAATTATGCCTAACTAAAACAGGATTAACTTACATATGCTACTAAATTAAAAGAAAAACGGGAAGAAAAGAAGAAAAACTAAGAGCAAAATGAAAGTCAAAAGAAAATAGCAAAATTAAACAACTAATAAGGATTTAAAGTTACCAGAAATGAGATGCACTGATGATTAATCGAGACAAATCAGTTGAATTCGTGCAATTTAGGGACTGAACAGTAATTTTTGGGCTTTTGAGAGTAAAAAGATCGAAAAGTTCAAATGGAGGGCCTCAAGTCCTATTTATAGAAAAAGGTCCTGGGCCCCAGCTCACCTACCCATCGCGGACCGCACAAAATGGTACCGCGGTCCGCATTACTCAGAAACATGAAGATTTGAGAAGGCAACCACTGCGGACCACACAAAATGCTCCGCGGCCTCAGTGGTCCACCGCGGACTGCACAAAATGCAATGCAGCCGCGGTGGCAAACTTCAGAGAACCATTTTTTAACATCAATCATCATTGCGGTCCACACTGATTTTGTGCCCCCGCACTAAGTCCTTTGCGGCCGCACAAAATGTAGTGCGGTCCACATTGCAAACTTCAGAGAGTGATCAATTTTTCAACTTGGTCCTGCACTGCCTCAACACAATCCTACAGCATCTCACAACCAGTCAGTCCAAAAATACATCCTATACTACGAAGAAAATCAAAGAAAAATGAAAAGAAAAACACATGGGTTGCCTACCAAAAAGCGCCTGATTTAACGTTGCGGCACGACGCATG
Organism: Nicotiana attenuata; assembly: GCF_001879085.1. Classification (NCBI taxonomy): domain Eukaryota; kingdom Viridiplantae; phylum Streptophyta; class Magnoliopsida; order Solanales; family Solanaceae; genus Nicotiana; species Nicotiana attenuata. The sequence continues at coordinate 158,875 of NW_017671922.1, read as the reverse complement.
TTACCATCAAATCACTTTAGATGAAGAAGTGCCACCACGTGGCTGTCATCAATTTTTCCCAAGTAGTGCTTGACCCTGTTCCCATTAACTCTGAAAACCTCCCCATTTTTGTTCTTCAAGTCAAGTGCACCAAACGGAGTCACAAACACCACTTCAAAAGGTCCTCTCCATTTTGACTTAAGCTTTCCCGAAAACAGACGTAACCGAGAGTTGAACAAGAGAACCAAATCACCCACTTTGAACTCCTTGCCACGAGCATATTTATCATAAAGGTACTTCATCTTGTCCTTGTACAAGGATGAACTAGAGTAGCCATGGAATCGGAATTTATCAAGTTCATTAAGCTGCTCCACACGAAGATTTGCTGCCATATCCCATTCAAGATTCAGCTTCCTCAAGGCCCACATGGACTTGTGCTCTAACTCAACTGGTAGATGGCAAGCTTTCCCAAACACCAACCGGTACGGAGACATACCAATCAGAGTCTTGTAAGCAGTCCTATACGCCCATAGAACATCATCCAACTTCTTAGACCAATCGGTCCGATTTGCATTGACCGTTTTAGACAGTATACTCTTGATTTCCCTGTTTGAGACTTCAACTTGGCCACTTGCCTGAGGATGATAAGGAGTAGAAACTTTGTGATTGACACCATACTTTGTGAGCAAGGTGTCAAAAGCTCTATTGCAAAAGTGCAACCCCCCATCACTTATGATTGCACGAGGAGTGCCAAACCTCGTACAAATGCTCTTTTTGAGAAATGCAACCACACTCTGAGCTTCATTGTTGGGCAAAGCCACGGCCTCGACCCATTTTGAAACATAGTCAACCGCCACTAGAATGTAGGTGTTCCCACATGAGCTTACAAATGGGCCCATGAAATCGATACCCCACACATAAAAAATATCCACTTCTAGAATGGTGTTGAGAGGCATCTCATCTTTCTTCGAAATACCACCCGCACTTGTATCTTTACACAATGTTGGCCAGTAAAACCCACAACTAAGAACTTTCGAAGTTGTCCTCGCCCCGCCATGATGGCCACCATAGGGAGAGGAATGACAAGCCTCTAAGATACTCATCTGCTCCTCCTCAGGGACACACCTCCGGATCACTCCGTCGGTGCAAATCTTGAATAAGTATGGCTCATCCCAATAGAAATCCAAACTATCCCGTTTGAGCTTCTTTCTTTGGTTAGAAGAGAGCTCACACGGGATTATACCAGTCACAAGGTAATTAGCAACATCTGCAAACCATGGCATATCATTCATTGACACAGAAAGTAGTTGCTCATCGGGAAATGCATCATTGGTCTCTAGGCCATCACACGGCCTCCCTTCCTCCAAGCAGGACAAGTGGTCCGCCACTTGGTTTTCACTACCTTTTCAGTCCACAATTTCCAAATCAAATTCTTGAAGCAACAAGACCCATCGCATCAACCTAGCTTTGGAGTCTTTCTTCGTCATCAAATACCTAAGAGCTGCATGATCGGTGTGCATTATGACCTTGGCTCCCATGAGATACGACCGAAATTTTTCCATTGCGAACACAATAGTCAACAACTCTTTCTCAGTTACCGTGTAGTTCCTTTGAGCATCATTCATTGTCTTGCTCGCGTAGTACACCGGATGAAACATTTTGCTCACTCTTTGACCCAAACTGCCCCAACCGTAACATCACTCGCGTCGCACATGAGCTCGAAAGACAAGCTCCAGTTGGAAGCTGTAATGATAGGGGTGGTGGTCAACTTATGCTTGAGAAGATCAAATTCTTGCATACATCCCTCATCGAACACGAACTTGGCATCCTTTTCTAGTAGCTTGCACAAAGGATTCACTACCTTCGAAAAGTCCTTGATAAATCTCCGGCAGAACCCCGCATGCCCAAGAAAACTTCTATCCCCCTTGACAGAAGTGGGGGGAGGAAGCCTTGAAATCACCTCTATTTTAGCTTTGTCCACCTCTATGCCAGGTTTTGAAATTTAATGACCGAGTACTATTCCCTCCTCAACCATGAAGTGGCATTTTTCCCAATTGAGCACAAGATTGGTTTCCTCACACAGGGCCAACACCCTATCAAGATTCTTCAAGCATTTATCAAATGAGTCACCCACCACACTAAAGTCATCCGTGAACACCTCCAAAATATCTTCTACCATATCGGTGAAAATGGTCATCATACACCGTTGGAATATCGCCGGTGCATTACACAACCCAAAAGGCATCGGAGAAAAAGCAAAGGTGCCATATGGACAAGTAAAAGTGGTCTTCTCCTGATCTTCCGGAGCAATCAAGATTTGGTTGTACCCAGAATATCCATCCAAGAAACAGTAGAAGGCATGCCTAGCAAGACGATCAAGAATCTGGTCAAGGAAAGGCAGTGGAAAGTGATCCTTGCGGGTCACTTTATTCAGCTTGCGGTAGTCCATGCACACCCTCCATCCAGTGACTGTCCGGGTAGGAATTAGTTCATTTTGAGCATTGGAACTACAGTCATCCCACCCTTCTTCGGTACACATTGCACCGGCGAAGTCCAAGAGCTGTCAGAGATGGGGTACACAACCCCGACATCTAACCACTTGATCACCTCCTTTTTCACAACTTCTTATATTGCCTCGTTCAACCTCCTTTGATGTTCCAAGTAGGGTTTTGCATCATCTTCCAGAATAATCTTGTGCATACAGAATGCGGGGCTTATTCCCCGAATATCAGCTAAAGTCCATCCAATTGCCTTCTTTCGCTTTTGTAGCACCGCCAATGTGGCATCTACCTAAGTAAGACAAGAGGAAAGAATAACAGGCAAAGTTGAACTAGGGCCTAAGAATTCATACCTGAGGTATGGAGGCAACGGCTTCAACTCCAACACTGAAGGTTCCTCAATTGAAGGCTTTGTTGGAGGAGTTTTTCTCTTTTCAAGATCCAAAGAGAGTTTCCTAGGCTCATAAGAATAAGAGCCCATTCCATGTAAAGCATTCACGCACTCCACTCGGCCCTCATCATCATTGACATCAAGATTCAACAATACGGCCTCCAGAGGGTCCTCTATATTGATCACTGCATTAGTATCATCAATTATCACAGCCGTGACAAGATCCACAAATGAACACACTTCGGTACAATTGGGCTACTTCATTGACTTGCACACATGAAAGAACACTTTTTCATCACCCACCCGGAAGGTGAGTTCCCCTGCTTCCACATCAACTAAGGCCTTCCCCGTAGCAAGGAAAGGTCTCCCCAATATGATCGGAACTTCATAATCTACCTCACAATCCAAGATCACAAAATCAGCTGGCAAGATAAATTTGTCCACCCGGACAAGCACATCATCTATTATACCCAAAGGCCTCTTCATCGATCTATCTGCCATTTGCAACCTCATGGAAGTCGGCCTTAGCTGTCCAATCCCCAAAGTCTTGAAAACTGAGTAGGGCATCAAGTTGATACTCGCCCCCAAATCACATAGAGCTTTAGCAAAGTCTGCACTTCCAATAGTGCAAGGAATGGTGAAAGCACCGGGATCCTCCAACTGGCCAATGAATGCACTATAGCACTAACTTGGAGGGTCATCTTAATAGTTTCACAGTCCATGGATCTTTTCTTCGTCACCAAATCTTTCATGAATTTAGCATAGCCAGGCATTTGCTCCAAAGCCTCCACCAAAGGCACATTAATGGATAAGCTCATCATCATGTCAATGAACTTTTTGAACTGATTCTCATTTTTCTGCTTTGCTAGCCTCTGAGGATAAGGTGGAGGTGGCCTAGGCAAGGGTGCCTTGGCTTTTGGCACAACCGCCTCCGGCATGTCTATTACGTGTTCCCTAGACGAGTTCACGTAATTCTCCACCTCGGCATCTTGAATATCAATACTCACATCTTCATAACTTTTACATCAATCATATTTTCAACCACCAAAGGAACTTCATCTTCTTGCAACTCAACTTCATCACTCAAAATTTGCTTTTGTTTGGAGGCATTCACATCACTGCCTTGTCCACTCCTTGTAGTTACCGCCATAATATGATTGTTCCCACCCTTTGGGTTAACTACCGTATCACTCGGTAGAGCCCCCTTAGGGAGAGTATTCAAGGACTGAGAGATTTGGCCTAGCTGAACCTCCAAATTTCTGATTGATGTGTTGTGAGATGCCAACTGCGCGTCGGAGTCAGCATTCTTCTTCATCATTTGTTCAAACATCATTTCAATTCTCCCCATGTCATTTTTGGATGAACTAGGTCCTTAGGATAGAAAAGGCGGTGGATTGCTCAGCTGTTGATACATTGGGGGCCTTTGAAAGCCTTGCCCCTAATTTCCCTGATTGTTGTTATTCCATCCACCCTGATTGTTGTTTCCACCCCAATTGTTGTTGTTACCCCAGTTTCCTTAATTGTTCCGATTGTTGTTTTGATCGCCCCAATTCGTATTTTGATTATTGTTGCCCCAATTGTTGTTCCCTTGTTATTAATTATTCCAATTGTTGTTGCCTTGTTGTTGGTTACCCCAATTGCCTTGGGATCTCCATTGTTGCTGTTGGTTAGAAGAATTGCCCCTTTGGCCTTGATAATTATTCACGTATTGTACCTCTACCCATCATAACTATCATCTTGGAATCCACCACAATCATTGTCAAATTGATCCGAACTCCCTTGGTTCTGTTGACCTATTTGTCTTCTATTGTTCACTAGCATGTTGACACCCTCCATGGCATTCACTTGGCGAGGATTTTGAACTTGTTGCAACTGTGCCTTTGCTAGTTGGTTCATTGTTGTTGTCAGTTCTGCTATAGCCTGCCCATGATCATGTAGTTCTTTGTGCAAGTGAGTGACCGTGGGGTCACCTTGTGGCACATTGGCTCTACTTTGCCAAGCAGAGGACGTGTCAGCCATCTCGTCAAGAATAGCACAAGCTTAATTATAAGGCAGCTTCATGAAATTACTCCCAGCAAGTTGTTTCACTATGCATTGATTCATTGTGTTGATGCCCCGGTAGAAGGTCTTTTGAATCATTACCTCAGTCATATCATTGTTGGGGCATTCCTTCACCATGGTTCTATATCTCTCCCAAATCTCGTGTAATGGTTCGATGGACTCCTGCTTTAAAGCTAAGATCTCATCCCGCAATGCTGCCATGTGCCCCGGTGAGAAAATTTTTGCAATGAACTTATCCGCCAACTCATCCCAAGTAGTGATGGAATGGTTGGGAAGTCGCTCAAGCCTATCCAATGCCTTCCCTCTAAGTAAAAATTGGAAGAGTCTCAACCGAAGTACATCCTCGGACATATTAGTTTGCTTGCTCCCCCAACAGGTATCCACGAACCCCTTGAGATGTTTGTACGCATTTTGAGTGGGAGCACCTGTGAAATCCCTCGCTGCTCCAGCAATGTCAGCATCACATTAGTAATTTGAAAATTGCCCGCCCGGATCCGTGGCGGGACAATTGCACTAGCATAGCCTTGGTTGGGAAGTACTCGGGGAGCCACTCTTGGAGGTGGCGGACGAGGGTCTGGAACATTTTCATTTTCATTGGCCTGGCGGCCTCTACGTTGTCCTTGAGGCACAAGAGGCACCTCATCATCTCCAACATCATCTACCTCCTTCCCCGCAATCACATTTCCAAGAGGCTCATTGTTTTTTGCTGCCATTTGTACCTGAAGTTGTGACACACACAAATTAGTAACACGGAAGGAAAAAAGAACAACACACAAAACTATTTAGATAGATAGCCAAAACCGTTAGCTCCTCGGCAACGGCGCCAAAAAGTGATCGAGGCCAACCCTGTACTACTACAAAGTAGCAAGAGTGGTCGAAGCAGCTTTTACCCGAAAAGGTCGGGATCGATTTTCACAGGGAGCTAGAGAAGGGAATTGAATTTCTATCAAAATTGGAGTTGCGTAATTGTTCCTAATTGCACTTCTAAATATATTTTGTTTTGATATTACTTCTAAATTTATACTACTAAGATGCTAAATTAAGCTAAGTTAAGCTAAGAGTAGACTATTGAAGGTTGTCTAATTAGTTAAAAGGCACTGGGGGTGACTTTCTCCTAGGTGGATACTTGACGGGTTCTCGTATCTAAGGCTAGGTTGTCATATTTGGGGATTACGATATAACCATTGCACGATTCTACTCACTCTATACCTCTCGGTAGTTCGAGTGATTTTGCCCTAATTGACTTTCTCAAGATCAATTGGGTATGATCATTTGTGCAAGCAATTGAGGTTCAAGTCGGGTATTATTATCTCTAGGTTTAACCCTTTAATTGGGGCTATCAATTTCTTGAGTACGCCCCAATTCCTTGTTGGACTAATTTTTATAGACTTAGGCTATCTTTCTCAAGAAGAGCCCAAGTCAACTAGGCATAAACTAATGTTTGCAACCACTAATTCAACATTAAAATCATAAATTAGTCCAAATATCAAAAACCCATAGACATTCAAGCCTTAAAACACAAGACCCATCAATTACCCACACTATGATTGAGCCACAACCCTAGCTGATGGGTCTAGCTACTCATGATAATAGATAAAAGCAAAGAAATAGATGAAGAAAAACCCATAATATTTAATTACTAACTAAAACTTGAAGATTCAATGATAAAACTATTGTAAAATTACTCAAAATGGTAAAAGGACACTGTTCACGAGCGCAGCTTAGCTTAGAATTATATCTGATGACCTAAAAATGGGAAAAGAAACTATTTATACTAGCCGAAAATTCTGGACAAAAATACCCCTGCGGGGCTAGCGCGGACCGCACAAAATCGTGTGCGGCCGCACTAAAGCTCTTGGCTGAAATTTCTACTCTTTGAACTTGGCCACCGCGGGCCGTACAAAATGCACCGCGGCCGCGGTGGCTTCTATTGCGGTCCGCACAAAATGGACCGCGGACAGCATTGGCAATGTTCCTCCAACTTGGCAACTCTCTGAACTTGAGCTTTGCTGACCGCACAAAATCGAGTGCGGCCGCAATGAAGTCAATGCGGTCGGCATGAAATGTTTTGCGGGCGCATTGCTTGGCTACCTGAAATAAGCACTCTCTGAACCTCCTTTTTGCGGACCGCACAGAATGGAGTGCGGCCGCATTGGTCCTATTATACTGAGCTTGGACTTCTTCTTGGTAGTTGTTCATGTTTCATTCCTTTTTGAGCTGGTTTTGACGAATTGTCACCTCGTTGACCAAACCCTGCAATCAAGTACAACATGTGAGCCTTTGATACTATTTTGTACACCTTTCTAATCAAAACTCAAGTATGAAGGAGTGTAAAATGCATCATAATTCCTTGTTATCATAAACCAAGTGGGTTGATTTTCGTGATTTCTCATGAGCAAGTCGTTCTTTCGTTTAACCACAAGGAGAAGAGAAATCAACTCAGAGTACTTCTTGAAACCTTTCTCTCGGTACTGCTGTTGCAAGACCATATTGGAGGCATGAAACGTTGTGAATGTTTTTTCAAGGGATAATACATAATTACCCCATTAGGGTTGTCCCTCTTTACCAGATGAACTCTTCAATTTTGCGGGGGTCCTATGACCCCCTTATATTTGTTTAAAGTGGTATATAATTTCCATCCTTTGAAATCGATACCAGTCTGAGAAGAAGCAGTGCACTTCACACACCAATCATCTTCTGACACGTAATTATTTTAAAATACTATGTTTATCTTTTTTTTTTTAAGTTTTTACAATATTTCTTTTATTAAATATATCTATTTATTTTTATATTTTTATTGTTCACCTTCTCTTTTCTTCTTCCCGGCTAATATCCCATTTTTCACCAGAAAAAATTAGGAATCCGATGATTAAATAGAAATTATCACCGGAGAAAAGAAAAACCACCATCTTCAAGAAAGAAAGTCACTCAGCCCACTCCAAAATAATCCATCGTCCACAAAATGTGATTTGGCAGCAATTTCTAAAGTGAAAAAAGCAAAAAACAAAAATGGCGAGAAAATCTGGCTACCCCTCTTCCTAAAATNAAAATTGCACTTCAGATGCACATAAGGCTAATAAGTCTGAAGTGAAAAATTGCACTTAAGGCCAAAAAAATCTGAAGTGCAACAAACGTTTTCATTCACTTAAGGCCAATAAGTCTGAAGTGAAAATTTGCACTTCGGATACACTTAAGGCTAAATAGGTCTGAAGTGTAACCAATGGTTTGATGCACTTAAGGCCAATAAGCCTGAAGTGAAAAATTGCACTTCATATGCACTTAAGGCCAAAAGGTCTGAAGTACAACAAACGTTTTGCTACACTTAAGGCTAATAAGTCTGAAGAGAAAAATTGCACTTCAAATGCACTTAAGGCCAAAAGGTCTGAAGCGCAACCAACGTTTTTATGTACTTAAGGCCAAATAGGCCTTGAAGTGCAAATTGCCCAGAAACAGAAATTTGTTCTTCGAATTATAACAATCCAATATACGATTTAATACCTAAATCTACTCCAAATGAGCTCAAATTTGAAACATAACCTCCAAATATCATAAGGAACAAACTTCAATCATCAATTTGTCAAAACAACAATAAATCTAATGAACCTATTTTGCAATTAAGAAAAAGGAGAAGAAGAAACCTTAAGCAATAGTAAAAAATAAAGCGTCATAACAGCTCACCATTGTAAACATCATAACTAAGAAAAATATGTTCACAACCACCATATAAAATCATTGTCACGCGAAGAAGAAGAAGAAGAAGAAGAAGAAGAAGAAGAAGAAGAAGAAGAAGAAGAAGAAGAAGAAGAAGAAGAAGGAGGAGGAGGAGGAGGAGGAGGAGGAGGAGGAGGAGGAGGAGGAGCGTCATAACAGCTCACCATTGTAAACATCATAACTAAGAAAAATATGTTCACAACCACCATATAAAATCATTGTCACGCGAAGAAGA